>NC_057862.1:552355681-552655681 GCF_019393635.1 Dromiciops gliroides
GGAGGGAATGAGAAAAGGATAGAACTTAGAACTCAAAACTCTAAATAAACAAACACAAAATAAATAAAAGAATGAAGGGCAAAGAACAATGCATCTGTTTACAATAAGAAGCATGTGAAGACAATTGTAATGTCAAGCAGAATGATGGATTCTGAGAATTTTCCTTCTTTTTGCTTTTATTTTAAAAGATAAAACTTCTGTAGCATTATTAAAGAAAATGAATAGTGGGGGAAGCATGTAATTAATTAACAGCCTGTCACACTGAACTACAAGCATCCTGCTACTACAGGATGGAATAATCTATATCATCTATAATATCTGTTATATACTTTAATATGAAGTATAGGGCACAATCTATAAAACCATTTATATATATGTATATATGCATATATATACACACACACACACACACACACACACATATATATATATATATATATATATATATTTCTCTAAATGTGATTTGTGAGTTTGCTTTAGGGGATTCCAGCAGAATGGGATGTTGTCAACCTCTGAACAGTCAGTATCCTGACTGCTCATGTCTATGGGGTTCCTCTGGCAAGAGAAGAGAGAAAAATTCACTTTGGTTTGGTTTTATTAGAAGTAGAGGAAGTGGTTTATCATCTCAGCATAGAGATTCAATATAATGAAAAAAAATGAAGTCCAGAAAGGGGATTCCAGCAATTGTTATATTTCTAGCTTCATTACTATCAATTCTTCAAGAAATCCTCTATCTTTCCATTCCCTTCACCAATAGAAGCAAATCATCATCCAGGTTTTCCACTGGGGACTGCAGTATCACCCTGTTATTCAATCATTTTTCAGGCATGTCTGTTTCTTCATGACCCCATTTAGGGTTTTTCTTTGCAAAGATACCAGAATGGTTTTCTATTTCCTTCTATAGCTCCTTTTACAGATGAGAAAGCTGAGGCAAAGAGGGTTAAGTGACTTGCCTAGGGTCACGCTAGTAAATATCTAAGGCCAGATTTGAACTTAGGTCTTCCTGACTACAGGCCTGGCACTCTATCCACTGTGCCATGTTAGATTAAAGTCTTCTGATGGCTTTTTCTTTTTGTTTTGGTGGGGCAATGAGGGTTAATCAACTTGCCCAAGGTCACACAGCTAGTAAGTGTCAAATGTCTGAGGTCATATTTGATTTCAGGTCCTCCTGAATCCAGGGCTGGTGTTTTATCTACTGCACCACCTAGCTGCCCCTTTCTGAAGACTTTTTGGTGAGCTAACTGCTGTGAGCACCAGTGTTCATTGTCATGTGCACCAGGATGTTGATATTGTAGTTAGGGGCATCTAGATCTCTAGAAGACATGTACATTCGTTTACGAAAACTTCAACATTTAGTCTTTATTAGCATGCATCTGTGAAAGAATACATAGGGCAATGTTTCTCAACCTGTAATTCAAGAATGCTTATTTTTGAGAAAACTAATTGTGGAAAAACAAAGAGACCTACAAAGATTAAAGTTGGGGACATTGTTTTATGATGTCCCTGATTTGTATATGCCTTTACAGCTACAAAATACTTTTATATACATTAACTCATTTGATCATCACAACAACCTTGTTGGACAAGTGGTACTGGTATCATGATCATCTTACAGATGAGGAAATTGGTGCTAGAAGAGCCTAAATGTTCTTTTCAAGGTCATAGAGCAGGTAACTTGGCAGAGTCAGATCTTGAACCCAGGCTTTTGACTCTAAATATTGAGGAAATAGTTTTGGTTTGGTCTATTTGTGTGTGTGTGGGTGGGGGCAGTGGAATCATGGGGAAGGGGTCACATGAAGCTATTTTACCTTTAATGGAATTGGCGTTTCCAAAGGTTCAGAGGTAGTATCCTGTTGGGGATGGGGAAGGAGGAGGAACAAGTTAGTTAAAGATAGACAGCATGTGGTATAATGGATAAAGAATTGACCTCAGAGTCAGGAAGACCTGGATTCAAGTTTTGATTATAGGGTGTATTGATTGTGTCACCCTGGGAAAGTCATTTAACCACTCAGTGATCTGAGTAGAATGGTTTTGATATGCATTGGTAGTGGAATTTCCTGATATTAATAAAGTCACAGGTTTAGACTCTTTTCCAAAAAATTGAGAAGGAATGGCAGCGGCTATCAGGGGCATATATGACTAGCTGCATAGGCTTCATGAGGTTGCTTTTCATTTCCACAATGCAGTACATAAGATCACAAAAGAAGTCAATCATATTGAAATACAATTATGAAAAGATATGAAAAAGTCCATGGACTCCAGGTTAAGATATCCTCTTCTGAGGTCATATTGGGGATTTTCTAGGTTTTACAGTTCTCCCTGTTTTTGTCATTCTGAAGGGATAAATTGTTTCCAGAAATTGTTTTATAGTGTTTGGTGGCATGACTTGCAAGACAGAATAGCTGGGGTGACTTAAGTCCCTAGTCACATTATAGGGACCTCATCTCAGTGCTGCAGGGTTCAGATACCTTACTCCCACCTGGGCCAGTTTGAATCTTCCCACCCATCTTTAAATAGGAGTAGAGACAAATGGTCATCTTCCTTCATCAATACGAAATAACATTTAAAAGTTAGGATAATATGTTTGATAGATCGGTGTGGATAGTTTGACAAAAACATTGTTTCAATCTTTTCAGATACCATCAGTTCTTTCTCTGTAGATGGATGGCAATTTTCACAATTTAAGTTATACATGAGTAGTCATGGAAAACATCTCCACATTAGCTAGGTTGTGAGAGAAAACAGATAAAAATGAAACTGCAGATTAAGAAATTGACTTAGTAAAGAAGACGAAATATAGGAGGAGGATATTGTAACTGAAACACTGGTTTAGGAAGAGATCAGGGTCTTGCCAACTCTCCATGATAATTGCTGTGACTTGCTTTGATGGTGTAGATCGAAAGTGAATGTGAACTATGTCAATAGACTCACAAAGGGTCTTTACTTTCTGAGAGGAGTATAATGGGTTACTTGAATATTAGGTGTTTTTGGTTATACTTCTTAGTATTTATTTATTTTAAATTTTAAATTTTCACAAGTCCTTCAGAGTTATGTTTGATCATTGCCTTGCTGAAAATAACCATGTGCTTCCCAGAAGATCATCTTATACTGTTGCTGTTATTTTGTATACAGTGCATTTCACTGTTTCAGTTCATGTACGTCTTTCCAGGTTTTTCTGATAGCGTCCTGTTCATCATAACTTTTATATAGTACCTTAAACTTCACAAAGAATTTTTTTTCATAATAGCCCAGCAAAGTATGTACCATACATTTTGCTATTATAGTCAATCATCAAAACTATTCCCCTCCATCCTATTCCTTTCCCATGATATTTACTCTATTTTCTATCTTATTTTAACCTATTCCTCCTCAAAAGTGTTTTACTTCTGACTGGCCCCTCCCCATCTCTGCCCTCCCTTCTTTCACCCTTCCCTCCTTATCCTCTTCCTCTCCTACTTTCCTATAGGGTTAAATAAATTACTTCTCCCAATTGGGTGTGTATGTTATTCCTTCCTTGAGCCCACTCTGATGAGATTAAGGTCTTTGAGCTAATTCTGCATTCTAAATTTTTCTTCCTCACTCCCTCCTCAACCCTCCCTAAGAAATCAAGCAATTCAATATTAGTCATACATGTGCAGTTATGTAGAACATCTTCAGCTTCCTTGAAAGTGTTTTGCTTTTTATTGCTCCCTCCCCCAATCTACCCTTCCCTCCTTCCCCTCTTCTCCCCCTCCTTATCTTCTTCCCCTCCCACTTTCCCTAAGGACAAATTTATATTACTATACTCACTTGAGTATGTATGTTATTCCCTCTTTTAGCCAATTCTGATGATAGTAAGGTTCACTCACTCCCCTACTCCTTCCCCCTCTTCCCCTCCCCTCCGTAAGCTTTTTTCTAGTTTCCTTTATGTGAGCTACCTCTCCCCAGTCCACCTCTCCCCTTCCACCTCCCACAGTGAATTCCTCCTACCCCTCAACCCTATTTTAAAGGTATCATCATGGGTTAGCTAGGTGGCATAGTGGATAAAACACCAGCCCTGGGTCCAGGAGGTCCTTAGCCCAAATCGGGCTCCAGACATAAGACACCCCACCCTGTTTTTTCCCACAAAACAAGGATAGACCAAAAATAAATGCTTTACAGACATCATCCCTTCATATTCAGTTAAGACCTGTGTCCTTTGTCTAAGTGTATTCCTTTTAGCTACCCTAATACTGAGAAAGTTCTTATGAGTTTAGAGTATTATCTTCCCATGTAGGAATGTAAACAGTTTAATCTTTTAATACCCCTCATGATTTCTTTTTCTTATTTACCTTTTTATGCTTATCTAGGGTCTTGTATTTGAACGTCAAATTTTCTATTCAGTTCAGGTCTTTTTATCACAAATGTCTGAAAGTCTTCTTTTTCATTGAAGTCCCATTTTTTTCCTCTGAAAAATTATACACAGTTTTGCTGGGTCTATGATTCTTGGCTGTAGTCCCAGTTCCTTTGCCCTCTGGAGTATCATATTCCATGCACTCTGGTCCTTTAATGTAGATGCTGCTAGATCTTATTTTATCCATATTGTAGCTCCAGAGTATTTTCATTTCTTTTTTCTAGCTGCTTGAAATATTTCCTCCTTGACCTAGGAGCTCTTGAATTTGGCTGTAATATTCCTGGAGGTGTTACTTTTGTGATCTCTTTCAGGAGGGGATTTGTGGATACTTTCAATTTATATTTTACCTTCTGTTTCTAGAATATTACAGCAATTTTCCCAGACAATTTCTTGGAAGATGCTGTCTAAATTCTTTCTTCAGTCATGGTTTTAGGTAGTCCAATGATTTTCAAATTATCTCTCCTGGATCTATTTTCTAAGTCAGCTGTTTTTCCGAGGAGATATTTCATATTGCTCTCTATTTTTTATTCATTTGGATTTGCTTTACTGTGTCTTGGTTTCTCATAAAGTCACTAGTTCCATTTCTTCAATCCTAATTCTTAGGCAATTATTTTATTCTGAGAGTTTTTGTATCTCCTTTTCGATTTGTCTTTCCAAGCTGTTGATGTTTTTCTCATGACTCTCCTGCATCACTCTCATTCCTCCTTCTCTCTAAATTTTCCTTCTATCTCTCATACTTTCTCTTCAAAGTCCCTGTTTTGTTTTTTTTTTTTTTTTGGTGAGGCAATTGGGGTTGAGTGACTTGCCCAGGGTCACTCAGCTAGTAAGTGTTAAGTGTCTGAGGTGGGATTTGAATTCAGGTTCTCCTGAATCCAGGGTCTCTATCCACTGTGACACCCAGCAGCCCCAAAGTCCCTTTCGATCACTTCCATGGCCTCAAACCAATACATATTTTTCTTGGAAGAATTGGATGTAGGGGCCCTGAGGCTGTTATCCTTTTCTGAAGGTGCACCTTGATCTTCCTTGTTGCTAAAGAAACTTGATAGTTCTCAACTTTCTTTGTTTACTCATTTTGCTGTCTTTTACTTGACTTTTAACTCCCTCTTACAGTGGGGCTCCACTTCCAAGCTACACTGTCCCAAGCTTCAGAGGGTCCCAGGCGTTTCTGTTTGAGGCAGAGCAGGTTTTTTATCTTGCCTGGCCTATTCTCTGGTCCCAAGATTACCTGAAGCCTACTTGCTTATTAATCAGCAAGCAGAACTTTGTGTACTGTGGTGGATCTTGCCTCTGATGAGCCTGTGTCCCTCCCCGACCTGGGCATCCCATCATTCAAGATTTATTTCTGGTTTCCATCTGGTGTGGGATAGTCAAATTCCTCCTTATGTCCCAGCGGCACCCCTGTGTTTCTCCCACCCCCTGGCCAGCTTTTCAGCCCTCTCACCTGACCATAAGCTTAGTGCCAGAAGATGCTGGTGCTGCAGTTGATTCAGAGGCTTGGGGGTAAGTTCTTCTGGTGCAGCATACCTTGGTTTTGTGTCAGCACAATGCGGAGTTGAACTTTTCTCACAGCCCAGCACAGGCCCCTTTAATCTGTCTTGGGCTGGAAAAAAATCTCAGCCTTTCTTTTTGTGTGTTTTTCTGCTCTAGGGTTTGTTTTATTGCTGTTTTGGGGGGTAATTGTGTCTGAAGCTCTGTGCATTTAACATATTTCCTCTCCTTTCTTGGCTCCATCTCCCAGCTTGTCATTTCTTATAGCACAATAACATTCCATCACCATCATATACCACAGTTTATTTAGCCATTCCCCAATTGATGGGCTTTACTTTGATTTCCACTTCTTCGAACACCACAAAAAAAGAGCTTCTATAAATATTTTTGTACAAATAGGTCTTTTTCTCTTTTGGGGATGTCTTTGGGATAAATATCTAGCTGTGTTATTGCTAAAAAAAAGAATTTGGTTGGGGGGAGATAATGAATAACTGTGGAGATTAGGGGATGATGCCTCTAGATGGAGGTGCTATTTGGATTAAGCCTTGAAAGGAACTAAAGATCTCCAGAAGTAAGAAAGCAATTAATTATTTATAAAGGAATGAGCACAGGAGTTGGAGTGTTATATATGGGAGATAGTAGTTTGGCCAAATTAGCTGAAATATATGATGTGTGAGTGGTGATAACTTGAAATAATCTGGAAAGATAAATTGCAGCCAAATTGCAAAGTGTTTCAAATCCTGAACAAAGGGGTTTTTGTCCTTGAGGCCAAGAGAGTCATTGAACCTTCTTGAATAGGGGAGTGACAAGGTCAGACTGACCTGTACACTAGGACCATCAATTTGGAAGTTTTGTGGAGGTTGCATTGAAGACGGGAGAGACTGGATTAAAGAACAATCATCAGGAAATTGCAATAGTCTTAGTGTGAGAAGATAGCACAGGCCATGGGAATGGAGAGAAAAAAAGGACATGTGAGAGAGAATCAATGAGACTTGGCAATTTTTCTGGAGAGGGAAGAATCTTGGATGATGTGGTAACAATTGTCCAAGATATTCAACAAATAACTTGTCTATTAATTCTTTGTTCACAGGCAATGCTTAAGCAAAAATCCTTCCCTAGTGAGTTTTAAGTATAGTAGAAACACTGATTTTTATGGGGTAACTAAATTAGAGTTTTGCTCAAGGCAAGAAAGAAATAACCTGAGTGAGCTGAAGGGGTTTCTTTGTACCTAATTTGTCCTTGAATATTCAGTTAGCATTATTTAAAGGATACTGTTCATGCAATTCCATTTGTTTTGGTATAGTATATTCCCTGTGGGATTTTTTCCCCTAATCATCCCATGCTATATTTATAATTTAAGGGTTATTTTTTCATAGATCTATTTGTTAATAACCAGCTATGTTCTCATACTTTCTCTGATTCTTTTGAATTATTACTAATACCAGAAGACTTCAGAGTGTAAAGACCCATGAATCCTTGTCAAACCTCACACTTCACTGTGTTCACACTAAACCCCAAGATGCTTCAGTTGAATTGCTTACAGATGGTGTACTAATGAGCAGTCTGCAGCAACATCCTTCTCCATTCAACACACCCTAATTATATCACAATATTGCCCCAAATGTGTATTATTTTCATTTCCTTCTGCAGAGACCCAACATACAATGTACAGGCAGGAGGACACTTAAGCAAAAATGGTAATTTGTGGGGGAAGATAGAGTATGTGCATTAGAATTCCTTTCATAAAGAATTGGGTGCCTTGCTAAAAGCACAGAAAATAACTTAAATTTTTTAAAAGCTATTTGTGTAAATAGTACCATCTGGTGGACTCAAGATATGGAGATTTAAACACAATTTCAGTGGCATTTAGCTTTTAAAAATTAAAATATTAGTTAGAGTGGTATGATTCTCTTTAGTTTAATTCAACAAACATTTTTGGCCTGTTTTACACAGGATAAATGGTCAGCTCAATCAAATAACTTTTGACTGATTTCCCTACTTTTACCAAATTATAATTAACCCATTGTTTTTGTAAAGATAAATATGTTGGTTTTTTTTTTTTTTTTTTTGCTTTTTTGCGGGGCAATGGGGGTTAAGTGACTTGCCCAGGGTCACACAGCTAGTAAGTGTTAAGTGTCTGAGGCTTGATTTGAACTCAGGTACTCCTGAATCCAGGGCCAGCACTTTAACCACTGCGCCATCTAGCTGCCCCCGATAAATATGCTTTTAAAGTTTTTCTGATGATTGGGAACTAACATTGGATAAAACTGATGCTGTTGCATTGATTCTAAAAGCACTGTGCCTGAAACATAATAGATACTTGATATTGCTTGTTGATTTGACTTGTTGACTTTTATATTTGGGGTGTTATCTGCTGATTGCTGTTGTGTTTAGCTCTCTCCAATTGAGTTTATCTGCAGGTGGGGGGAGGGTCGGTTGAAACCTTCCTGCCTTATCACTTTGGCAAGTGCTTTATGCATTGTATCCTAAGAGGAAAAATGAAAAAGGTAACAAGGAAAGGTGCCATTCATCAACTTTCCTAAACGTGAGACCCATTCTTTATCTGCCCTATGTTGGAATTTTAGGGGAAGCCAATCTTATTTATAGTTGTTTGACTTAGAGGGATGTAGGAAAGACTCATTTGCCTTACATTCCTGATATTCTACAGTAGATATATATTGCACCGGGGTTAAAAACCGTTCTTTTAAAAACGAAATATTAGCTTTAAAAGTTAAGACAGTATGCCAATTATCTGCCATTTGTTCTTTGTATAACAGTTTAATTTGATGGAATAGTTTTGATATTTATTCTGAGAGATTGGGAGTTTTAATGGGGGAGAGAAGAAGGGGTAATTTAGGTTCAAGAGGCATAACAAGAGTAGAAATTTGAATGAACTTCTGGAGTAGTGGAGTCTAGGATGTCAGCAGCAGCTCAGGGGTACAAAAATGAGAGGAAGGGACTGCCAGAAGGTTGAGCACAGGACAAGGAAATTGGAGATCATGGAAGATGCATTTCATTTATGTGTCAGAGGTGATCAAGAGCTCTTTGATGGAATGACACAGGAAGTGATTGAGTGGGTTCTTTTGAGAATTTCTGAGTTCAAGTTCTAGCACCAGCTGCCAAGTAGGAGTCTTCCTTAATAGCATAATTCTTAGTAAAGAAGAAGACCAAATATAGGAGGATGATATTGTAACTGTTTAGGAAGAGATCAGGATCTTGCCAACTCTCCATGATAATTGCTGTCACTTGCTTTGATGGTGTAGATTGAAAGTGAATATGAACTATGTCAGTAGACTCACAAAGGGTCTTTACTTTCTGAGAGGAGTATAATGGGTTATTTGAATATTAGGTATTTTTTGGTATATTTCTTAGTATTTATTTATTTCAAATTAAAAAAAATATTTTGCAGGGCAATGAGCGTTAAGTGACTTGCCCAGGGTCACACAGCTAGTAAGTGTCAAGTGTCTGAGTCTGGATTTGAACTCAGGTCTTCCTGAATCTAGGGCCAGTGCTTTATCCACTGCACTACCTAGCTGCCCCAGGTATATATTTTAAATGTTTGCCTTTGAATTCTTTCTGGCGTATGCCTTTTCTGTAGAGTTAAATAAGGGATTTTCCACAAATGACATTTATTGAGTGCCTTGGTAGGAGGAAACCCTGTTACCCACTTTGGGGAGACACTAAACATGAGCCATACATAAAATTTCCTGGAGGAACCCAGGTAGAGGCAGAATTAGATAAAGAACCTGACTCTTCAGTGGGCTCATATCTCCCAAAAGATGGATCTGTGTCAATGTGGACTCAATCCACTTTGGGGTCTCCTTGGGCTCTGATGATGTATTTACCATTTTGTTGATAGGAATTTCTTTTTGGCATGAGAATTTTTCTAATCCACACCTTTAAATGTTCACTTCCTCGATTTGTCCCAGAAACAGAATTGGAGTTATGAAAAATAGCCACATTAGATACCAAAGATTTCCTGAAATATGGTGTAGCTCTCCCCTTCAGCTTTATCACATGTGAATTACTATCACACACTTTGTGCTCCAGTCAGATTGTTATGTTTTTTGTCCCCATGCCTTGAATGTTCTTCTGTCACATCTTTCCTTGTTGAATCCCACTAAATTTAAGCTAGCTTGTTAAGTTTTAGTTAAATATCACTTCCTTTTGTGACTTCTTCCTGATCTTTCCTATTAGTAAGAATCTCCCCTTTGATATCACATGATACTTTGTTCTGTGTTCTTCTATTATATAATATTGCTCATCATAGCTATTTCTTTGTCCTATCATTAGAGTATACTATAGGTTCTGTCAGGACAAGGTCAGTATCTTATTTAGACTTTCTCTCTTCTAGGACTTCTGCATACAGTAGGAGCTGAATGAATGAATGAAAGATTCCTCTGGATGCCATAACTTATTGGGCCTATTGGAAACATTGACTTTAGTCTATATTTCTGGGGTCAATAGCTCATCTTCTGTTATTGTTTATCATTTTCTACAAGGAGAAATCAGAGTTATAGTATATGATACATTGGCTGAAAAACTTTATAAGTAGAGGGTAACATGAGGTCTGCTGGTGGGTAATCCTCCTCTTGCTAATACTTTCCTTGCCCCTTAAAGGCTAATCTTTCACTTTTGGTCCCAGGGAAAGCATAACTCCTTCAGAATCTGTAATAAATCCAGGGCTCAGAAAGACTGCTTTCCCTTCTGCTTAGCTCAATTTGTGAAATGCTGGACTAGGCAAATCTTTAAATTAATTTTTGAAAAAATTAATTTTAAGTAAAAAATAGCTTGAGCTTGTGGATGGGGAAATCCAGAGATCAGATGTTATGAAGTTAAAAGTGAAGTGATGAAGCTTTGCTGCTTGCCATATTTCTAAGTGCATTTGTGTGGGGGTGGGCTGTGTTGGGTGGACCCTTTCCCTCCATATATCTGAAACCCTTACATGTACTCTTTTTTTTTTGGTGAGGAAATTGGTGATAAGTGACTTGCCCAGGGTCACACAGCTAGTAACTATCAATTATCTGAGTCCAGATTTGAACTCAGATACTTCTGACTCCAGGGTCGGTGCTTTATTCATTGCACCACCTAGCTGACTCTACATGTACTCTTAAAGTCAACACATCAACAATGATTTGCAAGGTGCTTACTATGTGCCAGGCACCGTGTGCTAAGCATTTTTCAAATGTTATCTCATTTGATCCTCACAACAACCCCAGGAGGGAGCAGCTATTATTGTCTTCATTTTACAGTTGAGGAAACAGACAAAGAGGGGATAAGCGACTTGCCTAGGGTCGCATAGTTAGTAAGAGTTTGGGGCTGGATTTTAACTCAAGTCTTCCTAACTTTAGATCTAGAGATTTCTTTACTGAAGTACCTAGCTACTCCCAATTTGGAGATACAAACAGAAGGAAAAAAAAGGCAAAACCTATTCTCCAGTAGAAGAGAAGCTCATAGCACATAAAACATATAAAAGTCAATTAAAAGTGATGAGGAAGTGGGTACAGTACAGGGAGTGTAGGCACAGTATGCAGGAGTGGGGCACAGGGAGGAATGAGAGATTGACCATGGCTGGTCTGGGGGCCCTTCCTTAAAATGGAGTTCACACTATGCTCAAAGAGGTTTGGGATGGTGCATACCCTTTGACCCGGTAATACCATTGCTAGGTCTGTATCCTAAAGAGATCACAAAAAAGGGAAAAGGATCCACATATACAAAAATATTTATAGCAGCTCTCTTTGTGGTGACAAAGAATTGGAACTTGAGGGAATGCACATCAGTTGGGGAATGACTGAATAAGTTGTGGTATATAAATGTAATGGAACTGTAGAATCTGAATCTAGATTGAACCATACTGTTTCCACATTTGTTGTTGTACACAGTAACAGCAACATTGTGCGATGATCAGCTGTGATAGACTTAGCTCTTCTCAGCAATACAATGATCCAAGACAATTACAAAGGACTCATGATGGAAAATGCTCTCTACATCCAGAAAAAAAGAGATTTAAAAAAGAAAAAACAACAACAAAAGTGGAAACAGTATGGTTCAATCTGTATTCAGATTCCACAGTTCTTTTTTCTGCATGTGGAGAGCATTTTCTTTTTTAAAGTTTTCCCCTTTTGTTCTGATTCTTCTTTCACAACATGACTAATGCAGAAACATGTTTAATGTGATTGTACACATATAACCTATATCAGATTGCTTTCCGTTTTGGGGAGGTGGGAGGGAAGGGATGGAGGGAGAAAAATTTGGAACTCTAAATCTAATAAAAACAAATGTTGAAAACTATCTTTACATGTAACTGGAAAATAATAAAATACTTCTATGATTAAAAAATAAAATAAAATTACAGGATGAATCAGAGGAAAGTGATGCAAGGGTGGAAGGATTTTCAAGGATGAGAAGACTCCTGGAAAATGTGGTGAGGCTAAGACCTGGGAGTTTAGGAGTAAATTTGTGACAGGGAGCTTAGGTGACCAAGAGTTGCATTTTATTTCTCTACTTCATGAAATATTTCCATTCAACCATGTGTACTATAGACAACCAGCGAAGTCATATGGGAGATTTGAAAGTATTTATTTTAACCATTAGGCATTAAGGGTATTACGGAGCAAGTTAAAGAGGGCATTTTTTCCCCTTTGGGGTGGGTAGATTTTAGATTGTCCTTAAATCACACTGAATACACATGTGTTTACTCTGCCTTTGCCAGAAGTCAGCTATGTGCTACCCTCTGTGTACAAAAAGGTAATTAGCTATAATAGAAATAACATTACAGAGGCACTCTTGTAAAAGAGGCTAAATTTTGATGTACCTATTCTCCCATGTCGCTAGCTCTGTGTTCCAAATGTTTGGGACTGGAGAATTGACAGTTAACATGAAGGAGGGCTGGATACAGGCTGGAGGGACAAAGAAAGGTCAAGAGAGGAAGATAACTTACTACGTATCTGTCAGCTAGGAGTACTCTGGGAACTAAGAACTGGGAAATCAATCCATAAATGCAGGTGATTCATATACAAAGAATAAAACAATCTCTTTTCTAGGGAAACCCTATGGAAGAAATCTCTACTTTGCAGAAAGTGCTAAGTGCTGACAGTGGATAGGCAATATTCAAGACAGAGAGTCTGAGTGTATGACAGCAAATCTGGAAATCAGATGATTGGATTTTTTTTTTTTTTTTAGGCAATTGGGGTTAAGTGACTTGCCCAGGGTCACACAACTAGTAAGAGTTAAGTGTCTGAGGCTGGATTTGAACTCAGGTACTCCTGACTCCAGGGCCAGTGCTCTATCTACTGTGCCACCTAGCTGCCCAGATGATTGGATTTGGAGGGAACAAAAGACTACAGTCTGAGAGCCAAGATGAAACAAGCATCGTAGGAAGTCCTATGAAACAATAACCTTAGGTCCAATTCTGTTTTGTATCTTTGGAGTCATTTTGGATCTCTTTTACTGCCCCTACCCTTTTTTGTTATTTTAAACTGAACATTTTCAACAAATGCTAATAACAAATCAAACCAAATATGGAATAGGTCTCTAAACAATTCCTAAATTCAATTTATTTTCATTTAGATTAAGAAAAATCATATCATACATTAATCAAAATAAGAGCAATAACATTACAGTGGTATCCACTTCCATTCATATCCTTATAAAGACCCCTTGCCCTTGAATGGGGGGCTACCAGCCTGTATGCATCTCTTATCTGCTGACTTTGATGTGTAACTCTTTGTGTAGGTACTATAGTATTCCATTCCATCAATGTGCTATAATTTACTTGACTATTCCCCAGTATTGGGCCAAGAGAATGATGCTGAATTTTTACCTTTTCAAAATATACAGCTTATGGATCTGGTTCTTGAACCAATTTGTTGTGCTCCATAGTGGATTCTGACTCTCTTCCTCTGCTTTGTCTCCATACTGCAAACCTACAGCATATATATATATATATATATATATATATATATATATCCTTCGCTATCCTCCCTCCCCCAACAGAATCCATATATAGGTGTGACTATGGTTACAAAAGAATCATTCTTCATTGAACTCTCCTTAAGAAGCTTTTTGAAATGCTGCAGAAGTACATGATTTTTCACCCTCGATGTCAGTGCAGCAGCATCTCGTGGAAAATATATACGCAGATGTGTGTGGGTTTTTTCCATATAAAAAATGACTGCACTTCCAAACATCGACTTGTAGTCATATCTTTCATCAGTTTCTCTAGAGCAACGCTGAGACATGAGATTTAAGAATTTTCCAAAGCATTCATTCTTGATTTAATTACCATATCTCTGGCAAGAAAATAAGACCGCACAATCCTGAGTTAGACTTTCTTATGAAAAATGGAAAATTCTATGTATTCTGTTTATCTTGACTAATTTCCTAAAGCCATAAAATAAGATATACTTATGTCCTGTTGTCACATAAAAACAATTTAATGTTCCTCTACACATAAGCAGGATTTTAGAGTGGAGATGGGAGGCAGTCAGGTTGGAAGATGAGGATTCACAAGAAATTATTGGCCCAACATGTTCATTATTATAGGGTTAATCAGTGTCTTTTATTGAAAAGATCAGTGGCACTGGGTTAGTTTAAATGTGTGCCTGTAAGCTTGAACTTATTCGTAAGCCCCTGACTGTGCGTCTGACTATGACTATCAATTTCTCTAATTCATGGCAAGGATTCCTGGGAATAATTAACCCAGAAGCACCGCTTCCTTCTACCCCAACCCCATTTGTAGCCAGACAAGTTTAAGATTGCTGTGTAATTAGGCAGGAAGGGCAGAGTGATGAACTTGCAGTTATAAGTTCTATTCTACAACCCCCATGACTTAGGGTAGCTAGGATATATATTTGTTTCTCAACTTGGGGTCCATTAATTTGTTTTAAATTTTTTGAGAACTATGTCAATGTAATCTAACTCACATTTTTCTTTTAGGCTTTGCATCTATCTATTGGTATGTATGTATACATATATGTGTGTGACATGCATACCCACACATACACATTGTTGTCTTCTTCTTCCCTGTAGCCATTGTAACTTTCTGTGATCAGGTTCTCCTTCCCCCTCATTTTTCAGCTTATTTCATGACTTTTAAAGTTAGGCTCTGCTCCTGGTGTATATCTATCTATCTAAAACATACAAAGAAAATTTTAAGGGCAAAAGCATTAGCAACTTGGGGTAAGGAAAGGCCTCATGTTTAATATGATATTTAAGTTGAACTTTGAATAAAAATGGAGGTTCTAAGAGGAATATTCTAGTCATGGGATGCAGCCAAAGTAAAGGCACAGCAATGGGAATGAATGGATGAATAAATCACTGTGCTAAGCACTGGGGATACAAAGAGAAAATTATTACAGTCCCTGCTCTTAAAAGAGTTTATGTGCTGGGGAGATTGTTATTTGTCCTTTGTTTTTGAAGAGGACCAGTGACATCATGGGGTGATGTCTTGACTTGTGTATGAATTGGATTTAAGTGAGGCAGAGTTGCACAAAGTGCCTCACTCTATCTTCTAGATGCATCAAAGTCCAGTGGCAAGATAAAATTCAAGACTACTGGTGATGGCTCAGGATTCAGTGGATGACCTTGGTTTCTTTGATGGCTGATCGAGCTCTAAGCACTTCACATAGCCTACTTCCATCACCTTCATGGCCCATTGGAATACATTGTTCATATCCACCTACTCTACTATGGAAGTCTTCATATGCTTGGGATAGATAGCCCCCTAACTCACAGACAGGTTTGAGGCCCATCAGTTACCCTAGAGGGTATACCACCTATATGGAAGGTTTTAAGTAAGAGTCAGATAGAAAGGCCTCATTGTCCTGAAGGTACAGGGACAAAACAGATAGTGAGGAGTGAGTACCTCTTTTATATCAAGGAGTTTGCATTCTCTACAGAGGATACACTTTGTAAACATCCATATACACGTAATAAGTTGAAGGAAAGGAGAAAACATGCAGAATACAAACATGTGTATTTGAATTCTGTTATAGCTTTGAGCATGGGTGAAGGACAACAGTCACACTTATTCAATGTATCTTCTCTGCTGTAATGTGAGAAATATGCCATGCATCTCAATATACACAGGAGACATAATTTGTGTCATAGCATAACTGAATCTGTCATACAGTAAAGTACTGTATAATCAGGTTTTACTATGTAATTTATGCAAATCTACACATATTACTCAGTAAACAATTGTACTGAAATATAGCTAGGGTTTGCAGAGAGTCATCTTTATTTCCCTTACTATTTTTTCTACGTATATAATTCTCTCATTGTATTCTCCCTTTGTTTTTCAGTTTCCACAGTGTGGGTCATTTGTCAGTATAAATGACATTAAAGAAGAAGTGTTAACATCTGTTTTGACCCTGCACCCTAAGGACAATGGGACTTTCCATCTGACATTCCCCTGAAGTCCATCTCCTCTATTAGAATGTTTGCTTTTTGAGAGCAAGGACTGTCTTACTTTTTCTCTTTGTATCTTCAGTTCTTAGTGCAGTGCTTTGCATATAGTAAAAACTTAATGCTTTATGCATTGACTCATTCTCAAAGTTTAGGCTCTACAATTGGAGCTAAGGTAAAGGTTGTCAGGATGTTGGGAAGAGCAGGTACATATAACAATCTCTCCTTTAACCTCTACCCCTCACCTTGACCTCTGTACCTGGGGTCTTAATTTCATTGACTTGTGGGGTAGCTTCACTAGTGTAGGGCAAGGAAGGAGAATTGGAATCCTGCCCATCTTGGATTTATTAGTGAAATAATCTAGCCAATACAACACTAGGTTCTTAAGCTCAGGCTTTTAGAATGGGAAGACATCTTTTAGTTAAACCCCCTCATTTAATTTTATTTGTTTGTTTAGCATTGGTGGGGGGGATCTCCCTATATTGTCCAGGTTGGAAGAACAGTGGCCACTCACAGACTGATCCCACTACTGACTGGTTTGTAAACTCTGACTCGTTGCAGTTCCAACCTGGCCTGATTCTCCCATCTTTATTTAACCTAGCAGCATCCTTGCTTCCAGGGGCTCACCATAATGCAGAGCCTGGGTTGCCTGATCCCCCTGAAGCTCAGAACTCCTGAGCACAAGAGATCCAGTAGACTCATTAGCAAGGATTACAGGTGTTGATACTATACCCAGTTCCCTTCACTTTATGAAATTGAAAACCAGGAAGTGGAAGAAGAAAAGCAAGAAAGAGGGAATAAGTATTTATTTTTTATTTTATTTTATTTATTTTGTTTTTTGTTTTTTGGTGGGGCAATGAAGGTTAAGTGATTTGCCCAGGGTCACACAGCTAGTAAGTGTCAAGTGTCTGAGTCTGCATTTGAACTCAGGTCCTCCTGAATCAAGGGCCAGTGCTTTATCCACTGTACCACCTAGCTGCCCCTGGGAATAGTATTTATATAGAACCTACTATGTACCAGGAACTGTGCTAAGGATTTTACAAATATTATCTCATTAGATTTTCACAATGCCCTAAGAAGAAAATTCTATAATTATGCCCTTTATACAGATAAGGAAACTGAATTAAACTGAATTTAAGTGACTTGCCCCATGTCACATGGGGTCTGGAGCTGGATTTCAACTCAGGCCTTCCTGACTGTGGGACTAATACCATATCTACTGTATCAGCTAATGTTCACTTAAGGTCATACAGGAAGTAAGTGGCAATCCTGGAAGGAAAGCCAGTTCTTATGTCTATAGATTCATCCCTCTTTTTAGTAAATGGAGTTCCAAATGTCTTTGTGCAGTTTCAAGGTATTAAAGCTATTAAATCTATTAAAGCTTTAAACTTCACTAAGGCAGTGGGACATCCTGTATATGATACTACAGCTGGGTGCATGTGTGGACAAAATTCCTCTTTCTAGGTTCTCTTCTGTTACCAACACATGGTATCAATCAGCGAATGTGTGATAGATTGCTTTACTTTTGCTTGTAGAATCTTTTAAACCCTATTAGCTTTGATGATCACTTTTAGGTTAACCTTCATCTCAGACTCTGCAATGAGCCTGAGGCAAGGTAGGGGGATTACAGAATCCTGCATCCACAGATTTCTAGATTAGTACCACACCAATTTTATTGATGGTTTTGCTTTTATACTGGCATCTGTTTTCATGGAGTGTTTCCCCTGTCTTTTATTCTTGGACAGTAGAGGACAGTTTTCCCTCCTAATATCAATTCTTTAAGTGGTTGAGGGGCCCATATCTGCTGCTAGATCTTCTTGATGCTGCCTGCCTCTCTCTTGGGACTTCTATTGCCAAATTCTTGAATCGTCAGTCTAGTCCAGTGATGCCAAACTCCAATAGAAAAGGGCCCATAAACCCTACATATGGTGGAAAGAATTTTGGTACCAAAATTTAACATCTTTCTTATTTTAAATTTTGCTAAATATTTCCTAATTTTATTTTAATCTAGCTTTAGCCACATAGTTGCTATTCTAGGCCTCTGAATGTTTGACACCTCTAGTATAAACCTTGATTACTTGTCTTATGTTATTCCTATCTTGCTTTAATTTTTACCTTTGAATTCATGTCCTGTGTTAGTATTTACTTGCATCTTTGCATGCTTATCCCTAGAATGACCAATTCCTGTGCACCCATATTTAGGTGACTTTAGTTTGATCCTGTCAGTCTGGTTGTAATTCTTCTGGTCTTGGCCTCTTATTGTCTATGATCGATGATTGTGGCTTTGGTTGTGATACTGTCTCATTAATAGGTCTGTTTCCACCTTTTGGTCACTTTATGAAAAAAAATCTTATTGTCACTGGTGGCTTAATCTATTTTTCAAATCCTGGTAATGGGAAAATTAATGGTAAGGGAGTCATTTAATAAGCATTAAAAAAATTCTCAAGTAGGTGAGAGTAAAGAAATATGGGACTAAATTTATTGAAAGGTATTTTTTTCTGAGCTCAAGAAATTTGTAGTTTTCCCATTTCAGGATACTTTTTGTTCACACTCAATCGAGGTGTGATATATTTTGAGACTTCACTGCTTGCCCAACAAAACACTGAGAACAAAAGACTCCCAAGACTGCCTAGCTATCAGGTACCATGAACTCTTAGGTGATATTTCCACGAGTTAAAATTAGAAGCTGTGAGGATGAGTAATTTCCCTTTAGCTACATGGTTCAAGGGGAAAATATATCCTCTTGATTTGGTCAAAGAACCATATGTTTGGAATGGTTCTCCCTGAGGAAAGCAGAATTGCGTATTGTAGAGAGCATTGTATTGTGTATTTTTTTCTGATAAAAGTATTTTATTTTTTTCCAGTTACATGTAAAAATAGTTCTCAACATTTGTTTATACAAGCTTTCCAATTTCAAAATTTTCTCCCTCCCTCACCTCTCTCCCTCCTTCCCTAGACAGCAGGTAATCTGATATAGGTTATATATATATATATATATATATATATATATATATATACACACACACACACATATATATGTATATATGTATATATATGTACGTATATGTATATACACACACATATACATATATATACTATATATATACATATACATATATATAATAACATTAAACATATTTCTGCATTAGTCATATTATAAGAGAAGAATCAGAGCAATGAGGAAAAACCTCAAAATAGAAAAACAACAGCACCAAAAGCAAAAGAAGTAGTATGGTTCAATCAGCATCTCTACTCCACAGTTCTTTTTTTTCTGGATTTGGAGATCCCCTTCCATCATGGGTCCCCTGGAACACTTCTGTACCATTGCATTGGTGAAAAGCATCTAGTCCATCACGGTAGATCAACAAACAATGTTGATGATACTGTGTACAATGTTCTTCTGGTTCTGCTCATTTCACTCATCATCAGTTCATGCAAATCCTTCCAGGTTTCTCTGAAATCCACCTGCTCATTGTTTCTTATAGCACAATAGAATTCCATTACATTCATATACCATAACTTGTTCAGTCATTTCCCAATTGATGGGCAACCCCTCAATTTCCAATTCCTTGCCACCAAAAAAACAGCAGCTATAAATATTTCTTTACATGTGGGTCCTTTTCCCTTTTTTATGGTGTCTTTGGGGAAAAGACCCAAAAGTGGTATTTCTGGGTCAAAGGGTATTCACAGCATTATAGCCCTTTGGGCATAATTCCAGATTGCTCTCCAGAATGGTTGGATCAGTTCACAGCTCCACCAGCAATGCATTAGTGTTCCAATTTTCCCACAGCTTCTCCAACATTCATTATTTTCCTTTTTTGTCATATTAGCCAATCTGATAGGTGTCAGGTGGTACCTCAGACTTGTTTTAATTTGCATTTATCTAATCAATAGTGATTTAGAGCATTTTTCCATTTGGCAATAGTTAGCTTTGATTTCTTCATCAGAAAACTGCTTGTTCATATCCTTTGACCATTTCTCAATTGGGGAATGACTTGGATTCATATAAATTTGATTTAGTTCCCTATATATTTTAGAAATTAGACCTTTATCAGAAGTACTGGCCATAAAAATTGTTTCCCAGCTTTCTGCATCCCTTCTAATTTTGGATGCAATGCTTTGTTTGTACAAAACCTTTTTAATTTAATGTAATCAAAATCATCCATTTTGCATTTCATAATATTCTCTATCTCTTGTTTGTTCATAAACTGTTCTCCTTTCCAAAGATCTGCGAGGTAGACTATTTCTTCCTCTCCTAATTTATCTATGGTATCACCTCTAATGTCTAAATCATGTATCTGTTTTGACCTTATTTTAGTATAAGTTGTAAGATGTTGGTCTATGCCTAATTTCTGCCATACTATCTTCCAGTTTTCCTAGCAGTTTTTGTCAAATATTGAGTTCCTATCCCAGAAACTGGAGTCTTTTGGTTTATCAAACATTGCATTACTAATGTCATTTGCTCCTGTGCCTAGCCTATTCCATTGATGCTCCACTCTATTTCTTAGCCAGTACAAGATTGTTTTGATGACTGCCACTTTATAGTAAAGCTCCAGATTTGGTACAGCTAACCCACCTTCCTGTGCATTTTTTTTTCATTATTTCCCTTGATATTCTTGACTTTTTGTTTTTCCAGATGAATTTTGTTATTATTTTCTCTAGCTCTATAAGATAATTTTTAGGTAGTCTGATTGGTATAGTGCTGAATAGGTAAATTAATTTAGGTAGAACTGTCATTTTTACTATATTAGCTCTGCCTATCCATGAGCAATTGATATCTTTCCAAATATTTAGATCTGATTTGATTTATGTGAAAAGTGTTTGGTAATTGTGTTCATAGAGTTCTTGGGTTTGTCTTGGCAAGTAGCCTCCTAAGTATTTTATATTATCTACCATTACTTTAAATGGAATTTCTCTTTCTATCTCTTGCTGCTGGACTTTGTTGGTCATGTATAGAAATGCTGATGATTTATGTGGATTTATTTTACATCCTCATACTTTGCTAAAGTTTTAATCATTTCAAGTAATTTTTGACTTGATTCTCTAAGTATGCCATCATATCATCTGCAAAGAGTGATAGTTTTGTTTCTTCCTTGCCTATTCTGATTCCTTTAATTCCCTTTTCTTCTCTGATTGCTAATGCTAACATTTCTAGTACAATATTGAATAATAGAGGTGATAATGGACATCCCTGTTTCACCCCTGATCTTACTGGGAAGGCCTCTAACATCTCCATTACATATAATGCTTGTGGATGGTTTTAGGTAGATACTGTTTACTATTTTAAGGAAAGCTCCACCTATTCCTAAGCTCTCTATTGTTTTTTATTAGGAATGGGTGCTGTATTTTGTCAAAAGCTTTCTCTGCATCTATTGAGATAACCATATGATTTTGGTTAGTTTTCTTATTGATGTGGTTGATTATGTTAATAGTTTTTCTAATGTTAAACCAGCCCTGCATTCCTGGTATAAATCCCGCCTGGTCATAGTGTATTATCCTGGTGATCACTTGCTGTAATCTCCTTGCTAATATATTGTTTAAGATTTTAGCATCAATATTCATTAGGGAAATTGGTCTGTAATTTTCTTTCTCTGTTTTTGCTCTGCCTGGTTTTGGTATCACCACGACATTTGTGTCATAAAATGAATTTGGTAGAACTCCTTCACCTATTTTTCCAAATAATTTGTATAATACTAGAATTAATTGTTCTTTAAATGTTTCGTAGAATTCACTTGTAAACCCACCTGGCCCTGGGCATTTTTTCTTAGGGGGTTCATTAATGGCTTGTTCAATTTCTTTTTCTAATATGGGCTTATATAAGGATTTTATTTCCTCTTCAGTTAACCTGGGCAGTTTGTATTTTTAAAAATATTCATCCATTTAATTTAGATTGTCAAATTTATTGGCATAGGATTTCTAGTTTAATATCTAATTGGGGATTTCTAATTTGTTCTCTTTCTAGCTTTTTAAGTTGGATGCCCAATTCATTGATCTCCTCTTTTTCTTTTTTATTCATGTAAGCAGTTAGAGCTATACATTTTCCCCTAAACACTGCTTTGGCTGCATCCCATAGATTTTGGTATGTCGTCTCATTATTATCATTCACTTGGATAAAGTTATTGTTTGTGTCTATGATTTGTTGTTTGACCCATTCATTCTTTAGAATGAAATTATTTAGTTTCCAATTGATTTTCATTCTACTTTCCCATGGCTCTTTCTTACATGTAATTTTTATTGCATCATGATCTGAGAAGGATGCATTTACTATTTCTGCCTTTCCACATTTGACTATGATGTTTTTGTACCCTAATACATCGTCAATTTTTGAAAATGTGCCACATACTGCTGAGAAGAAGGTGCATTCCTTTCTATCCCCATTCAGTTTTCTCCAGACATCTATCATGTCTAACTTTTCTAGTATTCTGTTCACTTCTTTCACTTCATTCTAATTTTTTTTTCAGCTAGATTTATCTAATTTTGGGAGGGGAAGATTCAGATCCCCCACTAGTATAGTACTCCTGTCTAATTTCTCTTGTAACTCATTTAACTTCTCCTCTAAGAATTTGGATGCTATACCACTTGGCGCATACATATTTAATATTGATATTGCTTCATTATCTATAGTGCCTTTTAGCAATATGGAGTTTCCTTCCTTATCTCTCTCTATCTTTTTTTTGTGGGGCAATGGGGGTTAAGTGACTTGCCCAGGGTCACACAGCTAGTACATGTCAATTGTGTGAGGCCGTATTTGACCTCAGGTCCTCCTGAATCCAGGGCTGGTGCTTTATCCACTGTGCCACCTAGCTGCCCCCTCCTTATCTCTTTTAATGAGATCTATTTTTGCCTGTGCTTTGTCTGAGATAAGAATTGCTACCCCTGCTTTTTTTACTTTAGCTGAAGCATAATATATTCTGCTCCAGCCCTTTGCCTTTACTCTGTGTGTATCTCTCTGCTTCAAATGTGATTCTTGTAGACAGCATATTGTAGGATTCTGGCTTTTAATCCACTCTGCAATTCGCTTCTGTTTTATAGCAGAGTTCATCCCATTCACATTCACAGTTATAATTACTGACTATCTATTCCTCTCCATTCTATTTACCCCCTTTGTACTTCCCCCCCTTCTTTCACCCTATTCCTCTTCACCAATGTTTTGCTTCTTACGCCTGCCTCCCCCAGTCTGCCCTCCCTTTTTATCACCGCCTCCCTTTTCTTTACCCTTTTCTCCCTTGCTTTTTCCCTCCCTTCTGTCAGTCTCCCATTCCCCTTCCCCTTTTATTTCCCTAAAGAATAAGCTAAGTTTCTTTATCCAAATGAACATATATGTTATTCCCTCTTTGAATCAAATCTAATGAGAGTAGGGTTGAAACAATGTTCACCCCTCCCTTCTTTCCCTCCGTTGTAATAGGTTTTTTTCCCACCTCTTCATATCATGTAATTCACCCCAGTCCACGTTCCCTTTCCTCATCTCCCTATAGGCTCCCTTTTTAACCCCTTAATTTCCTTTATGTTATCACATCAAAGACAATTTATGTTTATACCCTCTGTGTATAATCCCTCTGTCTGCCCAAATACATTTACAATTATCCAGAGTTATAACTATTATCTTCCCATGTAGGGATATAAACAGTTTAACCTAATTGGGTAACTTTTCCCCCCCTGTTTTCCTTTTTAAACTTCTCATGAATCTTGTATGTTAAGGTCGAATTTTCTATTCAGTTCTGGTCTTTTCCTCAGGAAACCTTGAAAGTCCCCAGTGTCATTGAATGTCCATCTTTTCCCGTAAAAGAGAATGATCAGTTTTTCTGGATAATAGATACTTGGCTGCAGTCCAAGCTCCTTTGCCTTCTGAAATATCATATTCTAAGCCTTGTGATCCTTTAATGTAAAAGCTGCTAGGTCCTGAGCAATCCTGACTGCAGCTCCATGATATTTAAATTGCTTCTTTCTGGCTGCTTTGGAGTATTTTCTCCTTTACCTGATAATTCTGGAATTTGGCTATAATATTCCTTGGAGTTTTCCTTTTGGGATCTCTTTCAGGAGGTGTTTGGTGGATTCTTTCAATGATAATTTTATCCTCTGATTCCATAATATCAGGGCAGTTCTCCTTAATAATTTCCTGGAATATGGTGTCTAGATTCTTTTTCTGATCATAGCTTTCAGGCAGCCCAATTATTCTCAAATTGTCTCTCCTGGATCTGTTTTCCAGATCAGTTGTCTTTCCAATGAGGTATTTCACATTTTCTTCTATTTTTTCATTCTTTTGATTCTGCTTGACTGATTCCTTGTGTCTCATGGATTCCTTATCTTCCAATCATCCAATTTTAATTTTTAAGGCATTGTTTTCTTCAGTGAGATTATGCACGTTTTTTTCCATTTGGCCAAATTAATTTTTAAGGCATTGTTTTCTTCAGTGATATTATGCACCATTTTTTCCATTTGGCCAGATGAAATTTTTAAGAAATTGTTTTCTTCAGTCAGTCTTTGTGCTTCCTTTTCCAAGCTGCTGATTCTTTTTTCATAATTTTCTTGTGTTGCTTTCATTTCTCTCAATTGATTTTTAAAATCCTTTTTGCGCTCCTCCCAGAAGACTTTTTGTTCTTTAGACCAATGCATCTTCCCTCTCGAGGCTTCATATGTAGGCAATTTGGGAGTATTGTCTTCATCTGAATTTGTGTTTGCCTCTTCCCTGTCAACACAGAAACTCTCAATGGTGAGAGTTCTTTTTTGTTTTTTTATTCATAATGCAGCTTATTTTATTTTTTATTTTTTTTTAAAGTTGAGGTCTCCTCTGGGGACACCAGGGTCCCTGTTTCAAGCTTCTTGTGCTGGGATATAGGGGCTCTGTCACCACCCTGGACTTCCTGTCAGAGCATGCTGGGATTGGTGGATGTGGCCCTGGGCTTCCTGTCCTAGTGCGCTGGTATCAGTAGGCCTTCTGGCACCTGTCCTGTGGGTATCCCTCCAGCTGGCAACCTGCCCTCTCGGCTGGTGCAGGTGGGTTTTGCCACTCTTCTGTTGTTCCACCGGCTTGTTGTGGCAGGATCCAAGGGCCTCAGTTGCTTGACTGTGTCCCACAGCTTTCTGCTGACTTGCCCCACCCTCTCCTGCATGCTCTGCTGCAGTGAGCTGAGCCTCCCTTTTGCCTGAGTGAGACTGCCCTTTCCTGAAGTCTTCTAAAATATCTCTGGTTTGAAGATTGTGTCTCTCTGTCTCTTTGCAGGTTCTGTAGTTTGAGAATCCATTTAGAGGCTTAATTTAATGTTCTTTTTGAGGGAACAGAAGGAGAGCTCATGCAATTTGCTGGCTACTCTCCACCATCTTGGCTCTGTCTGTATTGTGTATTGTAGCTAAGACCTAGATTTAAATCCCACCTCAGCTTTCTCACTCTCAACTACTCACTTAAGCTCCCCTTGGCTCCGCTTCCTCCTAACTCAGAAATGGCACCTGTAGTGCCAACATTATAGTATTGTTGTGAGGTTCAAATGAAATTCTGTATACAAAGCACTTTGTAAACTTTAAAGTTTATATAAATATAGGTATATACATATAGATACTATACATACATATATGTGTGGGTATTTCACATATATGTATGTATACATATATAGACACATATACATATATACATATATATGTAAAGCTATATAAATTAAGCTATTCAAGAGGGACTAGATAACCTCTAGAGGACCTAACTAGTTCTGAGACCAAGACTAGATTCTTAGATATTTTCAGAATTGATGTCAGTTTGATGACTTTGTCTCTACCATTTTACCATATATTTCCTACCTAACATTTCAAAGGCATCTTTCATACTTAGACTTGAAGGTATGCTCATATGAAACAGGTAAATGTCTGTCAAGAGCCTCATGCAGATTTATGGAAAATGGAGGACTTCAGGAATGGAAGAACAAACCAAGATAAAATGGTGCCAGTGCTTCATATATAATTTAGAGTGTGAAGTACAGATGATCATGGGTGACTGCAAGGCAGTCTCCAGCAGTCAGACAACCCAGCAGATTCAGGTAAAATCCTGAAATCTTTCTAGGTAGATGGGAGAAATCTGAGGTCTCTTCTTCTAGAATAATTTGAAGGTCTGGGATTATGTTAGTTTAGGTACTTCTTCACCTGATGCATATTGTGACTGTTTCATAACTAATTTAGCATAAGATCTTCAGAGCTGTTGTGGTCAGAACCTCTATTCCCCTATAATCCACAGGGCAATGAGATTCTCTGCTCCTACTTGGGCTGCTCCTCAGACAATACCATGTAGTCCATTGCTGAGCCCATAGTCAAAGGCTTTCTAGCTTGGTAGGAGCTACCTGTGTTTGTGTTCTACTGGCATGTTCTTTGGGTAGTCAGGGTCACTTATGCTCCACAATTAGATATAGGAGAAAGAGTATACTTTTTATTTGTAAATTGATGTATTTTGTTTTAATACCACATTTATCTGAATATCCCTTTTTCCTCCTCCTAACCAGAGAGCTATCCCTTGAAACAAAGACTT
Source organism: Dromiciops gliroides (assembly GCF_019393635.1). Lineage (NCBI taxonomy): Eukaryota > Metazoa > Chordata > Mammalia > Microbiotheria > Microbiotheriidae > Dromiciops > Dromiciops gliroides. The sequence continues at coordinate 552,382,453 of NC_057862.1, forward strand.
ACTAAGAAATATAAAGAGAAAAAAAAGTTCAGCAAAATCAATCAACTTGTCACCTGTGTCTGGCAACATATACAATATTCTATATCCTTCTTCTTCCCTTGCCCCATTGTAAGGGAGGGGTGTGTGTGTGTGTGTGTGTGTGTGTGTGTGTGTGTGTGTGTGTGTGTGTGTTTGCACAGGTACATTTTCTGGGGCTATATGTGGTCATTAGAATATTTTCAGGGTTTCTTTGTTTTCTTTCTCATTGTCACCATTGCATGTATTTTTTTTTGTTATTCTGCTTACTTCACTCTATAGTGGGTTCATGGAAGTGTTTCTATGTTTAAATTTTCATCCCTAATTAGAATTCAAACTCCTGAAGGGCAGGAATTGTTTATTTTAATGGTATTTGTATGTCCAAATCTTAGTATGTTGGCCAGCATAGAGTAAGTGATTAATAAATGTTTTCTCTTTCCTTTTTCCTTTAGGCATTTTCTTTTGTGTTTTTTCCCTCTAATTATCTTGTAAACTTTGCTATAAATCTTTTAGGAAAGAAAATTATCCAATTTCCTTAGATATATCTTTCAATTTTTCATTAGCTTTATAGTAAAGAAGTCTCTTGTGTTATCATTTAGGTCTTTTTTATCTTTTTCTGTTCTGATATATCCTATATTCTAAATCTCTAATCTTTCTGATGATTGTCCCTGGGTCTTTTTCAAACTCACATCCTTCTAATGTATACTAGTATCCCCATCTGTAATAGCAGTTTGGAAACTTACAGGAGGTTTTAACAAAAATGTCAGAGGAACCAATAAAACAAATAGCTATAAGTCTTTGCAATGTCATTTTACCTCAAAGGAGTGTAGGCTCAAAGCTTGATATCGGAAACTCAGGACTAAGATGGGGGGGGGGTGTGAAAGAGGGATGTCCATTATCACCTCTATTATTTAATATTGTACTAGAAATGTTAGCTTTAGAAATCTAAGAAGAAAAAGGAATTAAAGGAATTAGAATAGGCAAGGAGGAAGCAAAACTATTACTCTTTGCAGATGATGTGATAGTATACTTAAAGAATCCTAGAGAATCAACTAAAAATTACTTGAAATAATTAACAACTTAAGCAAAGTAGCAGGATATAAAATAAATTCACATAAATCATCAGCATTTCTTTACATGACCAACAATGTCCAGCAGCAAGAGATAGAAAGAGAAATTCCATTTAAAGTAACAGTAGACAATATAAAATACTTGGGAGTCTACTTGCAAAGACAAACCCAGGAACTCTATGAACACAATTACAAAGCACTTTTCATACAAATCAAATCAGATCTAAATAATTGGAAAAATATTAATTGCTCATGGATAGGACGAGCTAAAATAATAACAATGACAATTCTATCTAAATTAATTTACTCATTCAGTTCCATACCAATCAGACTACCTAAGATTATTTCATAAAGCTAGAAAAAATAATAACAAAATTCATCTGGAAAAACAAAAGGTCAAGAATATCAAGGAAAATAATGAAAAAATGGACAGGAAGGGGGTCTAGCTATACCAAATCTGAAGCTTTACTATAAAGTGGTAGTCATCAAAACTATTTGGTACTGGCTAAGAAATAGAGTGGAGCATCAATGGAATAAGTTCAGCACAGGAGACAGTAGTAAATGACTTTAGTAATGTACTGTTTGATAAACCCAAACAAAGACTCCAGCTTCTGGGATAGGAATTCAGTATTTGATAAAAACTGCTGGGAAAACTGGAAGATAGATAGTATGGCAGAAACTAGACATAGACCAACATCTTATGCCTTATACTAAAATAAGGTCAAAATGGGTAAATGATTTAGACATAAAAGATGATAGCATAGGTAAATTAGGAGAGGAAGTAATAGTCTACCTCTCAGATCTTTGGAATGGAGAACAATTTATGACCAAACAAGAGATAGAGAATATTATGAAATCCAAAATGGATGATTTTGATTACATTAAATTAAAAAAGTTTTTGTACAAACAGAAGCAATGCTTCCAAAATTAGAAGGGAGACAGAAAGCTGGCAAACAATTTTTATAGCCAGTACTTCTGATAAAGGCCTCATTTCTAAAATATATAGAGAACTAAATCAACTTTACAAGAATCCAAGTCATTCCCCAATTGAGAACTGGTCAAAGGATATGGAAGGCAGTTTTCTGATGAAGAAATCAAAGCTATCTATTCCCATATGAAAAAGCACTCTACATCACTATTGATTAGATAAATGCAAATTAAAACAACTCTGAGGTACCACCTGACACCTATCAGATTGGTTAATATGACAAAAAAGGAAAATAATTAATGTTTGAGAAGTTGTGGAAAAATTGGAACACTGGTGCACTGTTGGTGGAACTGTGAACTGATCCAACCATTCTGGAGAGCAGATTGGAACTATGCCCAAAGGGCTATAAAGCTGAGCATATCCTTTGACCCAGCAATACCACTACTTGGTCTTTTTTCCCAAAGAGATCATAAAAAAGGGAAAAGGACCCACATGTACAAAAATATTTATAGCTGCTTTTTTGTGGTGGCAAGAAATTGGAAAATGAGGAGTTGTCCATCAATTGGGGAATGGCTGAACGAGTAGTGGTATAGGAATGTAATGGAATACCATTGTGCTGTAAGAAACAATGAGTAGGTAGATTTCAGAGAAACCTGGAAGGACTTGCATGAACTGATGATGAGTGAGATGAGCACTGTATCATCAACATTATGTGTTGATCAACTGTGACACACTTGATTCTTCTCAGCAATACAATGGTCCATAATAGTTCCAAAGGACTCATGATGGTAAATTTATATTCTTTTTTGTTGCTGTTTTTGTTTTTTGAGGTTTTCCCTTATTGCTCTGATTCTTCTCCCACAACATGACTAATGCAGAAATATGTTTAATGTGATTGTACATATATAACCTGTATCAGATTACTTGCTGTCTTGGGGAAGGGGGAGGGAGGGGAGGGAGGGAGAAAAATTTGAAACTAGAAATCTTATAAAAACAAATGTTGAAAACTATCTCTAAATGTAACTGGAAAATAATAAAATATTTATATGGAAAAAAATAAAATAAATTTTAAAAACACATGCAGGGGTGAGGGCAGAGACACTCAAAAATAAAATTAGACCACCCACTGGAACCTTGGTGCAGCAGCCTTAAATTTGGGGTAGGAAGGGGGCTGGGAGACAGTGATGTTCCTTTGGAGAGGCTGCCCTTTGACATGGCACACCCAAATTCCATCAATTTGTCCACTTGTCTTCTTAATCAATCTCTGGAATTCTGGTATTTTTTTGCTTCCTCAATACTACAACAACTCACTGAACTCACTGACCATGAGTTGCATCAGGAGTGGTGGGTTCTCACTCAAGATTATTTTATTAGTTGCCAAGCTCCAATATCAGAGGAAGGGAAATATTGGAGAGTGGCCAGGGAAAACCCCTTTCCCCCCATAACACACATGTACAAATGTGGAGCATGGAAGTTCCCAGCAAAGGCTATAGAATTTTCTAGTAGAAGGCCAGAGAAAGAGGTGGTGTTAGGCAGGAATAATGGAGTAAGTACAGATTAAAGGAAGCCTGCTACTAGAGAGTTCAGAAAGATTATGCCAATCCCCTTCCCAGTGGTTTTCGGGGTTATCAGAAATATTTAAAAAAAAAACCATAAGATTTTAGAGAGCAGAGACCACAAATAAATATTTAATAATTTAACAAAGTTTTAGCTACTTTTCATGGTGTTTAGTACACTACCAAATTTAAACAAACATTTACATTAATAATACTATACATTTGGGGCAGCTAGGTGGCGCAGTGGATAAAGCGCCGGCCCTGGAGTCAGGAGTACCTGAGTTCAAATCCGGCCTCGGACATTTAACACTTACTAGCTGTGTGACCCTGGGCAAGTCACTTAACCCCAATTGCCTCACTAAAAAAAACCAAAAAACAAATAATACTATACATTTCAATAATACATTATAGCTTACAAAGCACTTTCACATACATAGCTTGTTTGATCCTCACAATTACCATGGAATTTTACTGGTCAAACCATATTATATCTAGAATTATAACAAGGCAGGGAAAATGAAAACTTTGCCCCACAACATTGAAATTTAGAGGGTGTGATAAGATAATGCACGATCTCCTTAAGCAATATAGAAGCCACTTTAGCAACTAATTTCCATACCCACACTCAAACAGCATTTGCTTAATTTCTTCTTGTATTTTTTTCATGTCATGAATTAAATATATCTTATTTGAGGCAAGGTTTCATGCTGTTTCTGCTTGGTGCCAGGATTTATAGTTACATTTCTAACTACACCCATATACCCAGCCTACAAATAAGTAATCTGAGGCTCAGAGATGTGAAGCAACTTGCTCATAGTTACACAGCTAGCAAGCATCAGAGCTATGACTCTAAGCCACATCTGGACTTTCCAACTCTGGTATATTTGTTACTCCATCATGCTGTATAATGATACAGTATTTCTTGATCCTTTTTTTAGGTAACCTTAGAACCTTTACAATAAAATGCAAAGACTCAAGATGAAAAAGCAAAGGTTTATGAGGCATGCTAATGAACTGACCCTTTAATACAAATTTTGTCTCTCTACTAATAACTTTTATTGCACCAGAATCACTATATGAACTAAACATTTGAACCACTGGCTACGATTATGAAGATTATTTGGCCTATGTATTAGAATATGCTATGGGAAATGAGTGAATGACTTGGCATTATGCAAACGTGTTCTTGGAAGACTTTACAACTAATTGAAAGTTCAGGGTGTTAAAAACATTTTTATTGACTTATTAAGTCATCAGTAAGCTAACAAGAATAACCTCAATGTACTTGCTGAGCAGGTGCTGTGACTAGCTGATCATCACTAAGAAGTGTTTTTTTTCTGAGATTTTTATTATTTCATTAAAGATGCATTCAATACATAGGGAAGTTGCTAATCTGTAATTAAGGAACATAATTGTGTTTGTGTAGAATTGTGTCATTTAGGGGTGGGTGGGAGGTTGTTCTGTATAACTTATGAGGAACAAAGCTAATGTACAGTTAGATACAGAACAGGATGGGGAGAAATCTGCATTTGTCATGTTTTTCTGCTTTGTACATCATTATCTGTAAGGATGATTAAATTCAGATGATTCATCCATTGGATTGGATTTCCAAAGGGTAAGGAAAGAATTGTGACATGAAATCATGAGGTTTTCAGGATCAAGGGAACCTCAACACTCTTGGAGGCTTATCTGTTTCCCAGCCCATCTCTAGGAGTATGGGGAATCATGTTTCCATATTACTGTATCAATAAGCACCTACTATGTGCAAGATAATGTGCTAAGTGCTGCAGTAAAACATAAAGCTCCTCTACCCTTGTTCCCTAGCTTCCAGGGTCTGAGAAAGTGATACCTTGGAAGGCTAGTTACTGGTTCATGCTAGAGTAGGAAATATCTAAGAAGCTTTCTGTCTGAGGCAGGATTTACTTCATTTTGAAGATCTAATTGTCTCCCATGTGTTTTTTCAGTTTGTCTTGTCTGGTCTGTTGTTGTTCAGTCATTTCACTTATGACTGACTCTCTGTGACTCCATTTGGGGTTTTCTTGGCAAAGATAGTGGAATGATTGGCTATTTCCTTCTCCAGCTCATTTTACAGATGAAAAACAGGCAAACAGGGTTAAGTGATTTGCCCAGGGTCACACAGCTACTAAGTGTCTGAGTCTGGATTTGAACTCAGTCTTCTTGACTCTAGGGTGGGTGCTCTATCCATCACATCACCTAGCTGCCTCTTGTCTGCTATATCTGGTTCTAACTCTTGCTTTGACCCCTACATTTAGAGGCTACTCTCCTGGTCTTAGACACTCCACTTTATGCATACACATGCACTTAAAGCATGAGGTGACCTTTCTGAGATTTCTAAGGTAATCCCAGCATCAGGAAGTCACATCACAATTCATGGATCACCCTCAAGTCGTGTCAGTTAATAGACTTGAAGGCCAATTAATTAATGGAGCTTTGGGATTGATGTAGGTACACAACTTGCATGTGTGCATACATAATTTCTCCAACCTATTTTCCTCAGACTATTTCTTGTTTTCCTGAGAGAAGGGAAGCAGTGTTTGGTATGAGTCAGATAAATCTGGGTTCAAATCCTGAATTTGTCAGTTACTTGGGCAAATCATTTTACTTTTCTGGATTTTGATTAATTTATCTGTAAAATTCAGAAGTTGGATTAAATGACTTCCAAAATCTACTTCCTGCTCTAAATCTGTGACCCTACAATATTGCTCTGTTTTTCTAATTCATTGATACACACGGTTTGGCATAACAGTGAGGCTTTGGTTCAGGACAAATCTGGGCATTATTTATTTGGAGTTGCTCTGACAGTATGGCTCTGGCCTGAAACAACTCTATCATACAATGTTAATGGTAGAAGCATTCTTAGAAATACATTCATCCAACCCCTTTATTGTACAGATAAAGAAACTGATGTGCAGAGAGTTTAAGTGACTTACCCACAGTCACATAACTAATTAAATCAACAACAGAGACAGGACTAGAACCAGGTCTCCTGACTCCCAGTTTAGCCCTCCCTTTACTATACCATACTTACTTTTTCTGGAGAGTGGGCTAGCTGTAGTAAAAATAATAGTAACAGCTATCACTAATAGAGTATCTTGAGGTTTATAAAGTGAAATGAAATCACTTATCTGAGGTCATACTACTAGTAAGTAATAGAGTTTGGACTTAACACCTAGACCCATCTACTGGTTACTAAAATGAACAATAAACATTTATCAAGTGCCTTCTGTGTTCTAGACTGTCCTAAGTCCTGGGGATACAAACAAAAGGAGCATTCTCTGCTCCCAAGAAGATCCAAGTATAATGGTAAGAAGTAAACAATTATGACCAACAAGATAAATACAAGATCCATTAGAGATAATCGACAAAAGGAAAGTCCTAGAATTAAAATGGATTGGGAAAGGCTTCCTGTAGGTGGAATTTTAACAGGGACTTGAAGGGATCCAGGAGGGATTAACTGGAAAGGGAGAGAATTCCAAGTAAGGGGGACAACCAGGGAAAATGGCAGAAATTGGGAGATAGAGGGTCTTGTTGGAAGAACTGCAAGGAAGCCAGTGTCAATTTAGGTGTGGGGTGGGGTGTAAGGTATCAGAAGACTGGAAAGAGGGGCAAGTTATGAAGGGTTCTGGACTCAAGAAGATTTTATATTCTTGTCTCAAAGTGATAGGGAGCCACTGGAGTTTGTGGAGGAAGGTGAAAATGGTGTCTGGAGGGTTTATAGTGGATGAGTTCTATGATCTCTAAATCTTCCCACTCCTATGATTGGCTGCCAGGTGAATTAGAAGGCACCAGGCACTAATAATATCTGACATTTATATAGCAGTTTGAGAGTTGCAAAGTGTTTTACATACATTATCTCATTTGACCTTCACAACAATTCTGTGGGGGAGGTACTGCATTTATTATTTTCTCCACTTAACAGATAAGGAATTAGAGTTCTGAAAGTTTAAATGATTTACCTGTGATCTCACATGGCCATGAGAAAACATATTTGTATGGCGAAATCTGCAACTAAATCTCAAAGGCCTTCATGACTTCTACTTTTTGTTTCTTTTCCTGAGCAGAGATAACTAAAAACAATCCTGAGGTAGAGATATGTCTCACTTTGGTAGCAACCCCAGGAACTCCTGGGTCTGAATGTTAGCCTCTCAGTAGGAAGCAAACATCAAAAGCACCTCAGAGGAGAAGATGACCATTGCTGGGCTGGAGAACTGTAAATGCCTGACTAGTTAGAAGATATAGACTAACCTTGACAATTGCTCAGATGATTAAGGTCCCAGGTAAACATCATACAAGGGAGTGGCTGCATACCGAGTGATACTCTCCAAAGAGAGAAAGGCAGTAGTAGCAGTGCTCTCTCTTCAATTCTTCCTCTTTGAAACTTAACCTTCCTCCAACACATAGCTCTTGTGGCATATCCTTTTGGAAGACTTTTTTGATCCCTCTAGCTCTTAGGGTTTTCTCCCTTCCATTATCTTCTATTTACTTCCCTGTTTCTATGTTCTCGGACCCCAATAGAATGAAAACTCCAGAGAATAGAGACTTTTTCCTCTTTTTTTCTGTATCACTAACTAGTGTGGAACACAGTGCCTTGGGCATGGTAAACACATAAGAAGTGATTGTTGACTTGAATTTAAATGAACTGAAAGAACAAAAAGATTACCATGGGGATGAAGGTGAGATTAAATTCCTAGAAACTTTGAACAGAAGAAATAACTTTGTATTGAGTGAGAGTCACAAAACCCGAGTTTGTGTCCTGACTACTATTTGGGGAAGAGAATAAGAATTTAGTGGGTGCATATGATTGTGGATAAGTAATTCAACTTTCTTTGCCTAATATTTTGATGTGAAGAGTTAAAAGGCTTAGATTAGATGACCTCCAAGGTCTTCCAGATCTAACTTTCCTTGATTCTATAAACATGGTCTGGGGTACTTGGGAAACTGTTAACAGAGGAGATAGATAGGCCTTAAATGGCACATTGAAGGGTAGTTAGGAATTAGATAGGCAGAGAGTAGTAGGAAGGTATCCAAGCATTTTTGTGTTTGTGTGTGTGAGTAGGTGTGGGTTAGATAGAACACTGGCCCTAGAGTCAGGAAGAACTGAATTCAAGTCCAGCTTTGAACACTTACTAGCTGTGTGAATCTGGGCATGTCTCATGTTCTGTGGTCCCCAGTTTCCCCATCTTTAAAAAACAGGGCTAATAATAGCAACTACCTCTCAGGGTTGTTATGAGGATATAACTGGATAATATTTGTAAAGTACTTCACAAATCTTAAAGTACTATAGAAATGCAAGTTGGCTAAAGTGAGCAAATCCCAAATTAATCAGAAGGACTAAAAGAGGTAGAGTAGGTAGCTCAGCACAAGTCCAATCCTACTACTAGGAAAACAACTCAAATCCCCAGCCTCCTGATGGGGATCAGCAATCTTTGAAGATGAAGAGCGGTACTTTTTCGAATGATGGAACAGCAACAAAAAGAGCATCATGAAATGTAGAATAAGCAAGCCTCATTGGTAAGAGGGATTAAGACTGAAGAGGAATATAAGGCAATACATGAAGCCCCAGAGTACTTGTCTTTTAGGGATTGGTGAGTTTCTTTTTCAAGTTGTCAAAGGCAAGTGCTGAGGATTCATTTATACCACTTAACAGTATATGGTACTTGTAATTTAATTAAGGCTTGCTTTCTGCAGAAATTATGCTCATTTCCTCATAAAGTGAAGGATTACTTGAGTTCCTGACTGTTCTCTTGTTTTCCTGTTTTTCAGCATTTAGAAGATATCCGATGCTAAACAAGATTGCAACTTCTATGGATAATTCAAGAGCAAGGTTCAGCAAAGCCTGAAGAATGTAATTATAGGAATTTCACTAAGTGTTTCTATTTCGTCAGAGGGCCCCATAGCCTTGATTTTGATTAATGCAAATATAACCATTCAAGGCTCCTGACACATTGCTATGGCAACACTTGAATGGAGTGTTCTAAAAGGTACAGTCTAACTATGGAGAGGTCTCACGTAGCTCTAGCCTTTGTAACAATGAACAACTTTGCCTTGTCTTTCGGGTTTGGTTTTATGGTACATCTACAAGAAAGCAAAGACCTAGATTAGACAGAGGAAGATTTCATGAAATCAGAGAGACTGGCAAAATTTCAATGATTGCTTTTTCTGCTGGTTTTGTTAGAAGTTCTGTTTGGAGTCTGGGAGGGATAGCAATGTTATGACCAAGGACCTCTGGTCAAAGTATCTTTGTCTTCGCTTCTTGAAATATTTCCAGGTCAACATTGCTAGAACCTTGTAGCTTTCTCACCATTGTTTGTTTCCTGTGGAATGCTCCAACCTGTTGCCCAGTGTGAGAACCGAGAAAGCATGAGGTGACCTTTCTGAGATTTCTAAGGTAATCCCAGCATCAGGAAGTCACGTCACAATTCATAGACCACCCTCAAGTCATGTCAGTTAATAGACTTGAATGCTACTAGCCAATTAACTTGGACCTGTGTGTGGGGACTGCCCCTCTTCCAGTCCCATAGAGAGCTTCCGCTTGAGGAGACTCAGGATTGTGCTCTTTGGGTTTGGTAACAAGCTGGTGGTGGCAGAAGAAGGAAGAGGGTAGACAGGTTTCGCAACTGTCAGAATTTCAGGTGTTCTCTCTTGGATAGCTAGGTGAAGGTGGCTTTCCCTCTCTCTCTTTGCTAAGCCCTAATATACTTTATTTTAATTTAATTTAAAATTTTTGTGGGGTAATGAGGGTAAAGTGACTTGCCCAGGGTCACACAGCTAGCAAGTGTCAAGTGTCTGAGGCCAAATTTGAACTCAGGTCTTCCTGAATCCAAGGCCAATGCTTTATCCACTGTGCCACTTAGCTGCTCCCCCCAATATACTTTAATAAATGCTTGAAAGCCTAAACTGTTGCTGAATTTAACAGTAAATCTTAGCTACTTCCTCCCTTCCCCCCCCCCAACTGAGGGGGGGCAGGTAAGGACACACATTAGATTTTAAACATCACAGTTTGGTGACCATGAAGGGTAAAGTAAAGGCAGGGCTGTCAAAGGTACATGTGTTAAGCCTCACCATAGACTGCTGATCAGCCACAGTCTCCATTAACATAGAGCATGGACCTTTACCCCCGAGGGAAGGAACAAATATTTATTAAGCCACTACTATATGCCAGACAATTTACAAATATTATCTCATTTGATCCACACAACAACCTTGGGAGATATATGTTATTATTCCCATTTTACAGCTGAGGAAACTGAGGTAGTCAAGATAAGTGACTTGTACAGGGTCACGCAACTAGTAAGTGTCTAAGACTAGATTGGAAACGAGGTCTCCCATACTCAAAGGCCAGCCCTCTATCCATGTGCCACCTCATTGCTCAGCTAGCCTTCCAGCTGTCCTGATAGCATACATATGGAGTAATAGGAAAGAGGACAACAAACTCCAGGGAACACAAATAATAACAACTTTGTCTCTGTCCAGTGATGAAAGCCCATGCTGCCTTCCCTTCTAACCTTCTTATACTTTACTTCTCTCCAGAAACTTTACTATCCAGCGACTTGGCCTCCTTTTTGTTCCTCATATAAGACATTTTGGCTCCTAAGTATATTCAGTGTCTGCCCCCCATGTCTGGAGTTCTCTTTCCTCACCTCCCACTCCTTTGTTTCCCTGACTTCCTTCACCTTTCAGCCCCAATTCCCCCTTCTGCAAGAAGCCTTATGCAGTGCTCCTAAATCTTTATGCCTTTCTTCTGAGATTATTTCTGATTTATCCTGTATATAGCTTTTTGATGTACTTGTTTGCTTGTTGTCTCCCCCATTAGACCTTGAATGTCAAGAGCTGGGATTGGGTTTTGTTTTGTTTTGTTTATTTGGTTTGTTTTGTTTTGTTTTTGGCCATCCCTTTTATCCCCAATGTTTGGCAAATAGAAGGTCCTTGACAAATGCTTGATTGTTGCATAGAACACAGGAAACACACACCAGGATATGATGGAGAATTCCACTCACAACTTCAAGAATGTTGTTCTTTGGGCCTATTATACAGTCCCACTAAAGGAGGAGATGCAGGAAAACAAGTAAATAAAGTGCTTGCTTTCTCCTGTTAGGTTATTGGCATGCATACATTTTGCCTTTATGTCTGGGTAATGGTTAATGGTTAATAAAATGCAACAGAGTTTCATTTTCATGCTACCTCACCTGTCTTTGGAAGTAGGGGGAGCAAGAACTGGGAAAGTTGATCTCAGTTGTCAGGGAAAGGAGGAAGGACTGAATCTTTTTTTATTAATACTTTTTATCAGCATTTAAAATTGATTTATCTACTTCCAAGTCCACAACTCCAAGATGACTCCAATGACACAGGTTAGTACAGTACTTTGGCTTTAAACTCCTCCCTGAGACAAGTCATTCTTTTTCAGTCCATGGGGTTGAGGAGTCACCTTGTGGCCTTATTGCTAAGTATTTTATGTATGCTAATTTGTACCATATGACACAGTTCTTCAGGGGCTGCCTTTTTCCTGTGAGGATGTCATTCCTGCCACTGGTTTGACATTGATGGTGACTACCCCATGGGACATTTTCTTTTTTTCCTTACTCCTGGTGCTCAGGAGGTGCTAAATGAATAATACCAACAGGGTACTTGACCTAGATTTTGAATTACCCTGATGAGCAGATGGAAATACCCATACTGCTTCCCTACATGAGAAATGGCTTATGGGGCTGATTGATATTTTTCCTCATTTATAATGAGAAACATCCAAAAACAACTTCTTTGAAAAGAAAGGCCAATTAATTAATGGAGCTTTGGGATTAATGTAGGTACACAACTTGCATGTGTGCATACATCCATCTTAATTTTCCTAGGCCAGGCAACTGACATCTAAAATTGTTCACTGTCAATCTCCTCTCCATCTCTATAGTGGTGTGTATTAGGGGAAGGAAACACAGTGTCTGGGTCCTCATTTTCTTTCAGTCATCCTTTATGCTCCTCTGATCATGTGATCAATGAATGAAGCCCCACAAAATTTGCATCATGGTGGGGTGTATGTTTGTGTGGGGGCACTGGCAGGGGCCATTCCAATCTGTCTGGTCAAGGTTCCTTCTTGCTAGCAGGTATACAGTTTCATCTTGAGAGGAGATTGTGATTTATCAGATTATGTAACTAAAATGATATAAGTGATTCATTAAGTACCCAGCTCTTCTAGGAGGCATGCTGGCTGAAGTAAATTACCCTTACTAGGTGCTAAATAGGTAGTCTAGAGCATGATCACATAGACTTTGCATTCAAATATGTAATCAAAGGATTGTAGATTCAGTGCTAGAAGGGATTCCAGCACACTCCCACACCACACATGAGAAACTAAGACCCAGAGAGGCAGACCAGATAGGATATGGCAGAACTTAGATTTGATCACAAGTATAAGGCCTTTTAGGTCAGCCAGGTAGCATAGTGGATAGAGCAACAGACCTGGAGTCAGGAAGACTCATCTTCCTGAGTTCAAATCTGGTCTCAATAACTTACTAGCTATATGAGCCTGGGCAAGTTACTTAACCCTATTTGCCTCAGTTTCCTCACCTGCCAAATGAGCTGGAGAAGGAAATAGCAAACCACTCTAGTCTTGGCTCATAAATAGTGAGAAACAACGGAAAAAAATAAGACCTCTAAAACTAGCATTCTTTCTATTATGCTAAATTACTGATCAGGCATTCCCTTGGCTCCAATTTATCCTCTGTTCCTTTATTTGTTCTCTATCTCCTCCACTGGGAATCTATATAACTGAATGTCTGTCTATCTATCTATCTGTCTCTCTATCCATCCATTCATCCATGCACACATATCCACACATACACATAGATATAAAATGCATATATTTAATATGCTTTTTTGTTTTTATGTATGTAAGTACACATATGTAATGTGTATATGTACACATATATTATGTATCTACATTTGTGTATATATGTACACACATACATACATACATATTCGACACATGAAGGAGCTAGGTGGCACTGGACCTGGAGCAAGTGTACTCTATGTCCGAATCCTGCCTTAGACACTTACTAGCTGTGTGCCCTTGAGCAAGTCATTTAACCTCTGCCTGCCTTAGTTATCTCACTTGTACAATAGGGATAAGAATAGCACCAACTTCCTAGAGTTATGAGGATTGAAGGAGTTATTCTTTATAGAGAGCTTTGCAAACCTTAAATAAATACTAGCTCTCCTTATTATCGTTATCAAAGTTTAACATGCAGCAGAGAATAGTTTGCAGATTCATTTACTAATTAAACATCTTGCTTATAGTTATGAGATGACAGATACCTCTTAGCTTAAAATTCAGGATTGGTTTATGACTTTGTTAAAATATTAACCAAAGAAGCAAGGTTTATTCAAAGCACTCACTTTTAAACAATTTTCTTTCTGACCATTAACCGACAGGCACTGATGTTCTCACATGTCAATAATTAGGGCAGGACAAGTGAATCCAAATAGGCAATTAGAATTTACAGTAAAAACCATAACAACTCGAATTGATGAATTTGCTTATTGATTTCCTCTCTATGAAGACTATATTAGTGACATCATTCGGTAGATGGCTTGGGTAAAGGTTTATAAACTGGGTACACCAAAAGGCGACTCTGCATTATACAAAAATTATTTATTTCAAAAGTTGTCATCAGTTCATTATTCCTAACTCCCTTAGAAAGAGAGAAAATACTGGAATTTTGCATGTATTTGTGAACTTTGTAAATCTTCTTCTTTCGAGTATAGGCTAACTTCAGTCAAAATTTTTACAGAATGATAATTCCTAAGGAATCATAAGGTTTTGATTAAGAATATCTGTGGCTCATGTATAACCTATATCAAATTGTTGTTTCAGGGAAGGGAGAGGAATGAAAAAAGGGAGAGAATCTGGAACTCAAAATTAAAAACAAAAAAAAAGAATGTTAAAATTGCTTTTACATGTAATTGAAAAAAGACAAATATTATTATTTTTAAAAAAAGAATGTCTGTGGTTATTCTATTGACTGTTAGAACAGGAAGGAACCTTAGAGATCATTTTGTCTAACTCCTTCATTGGGAGTAAGGAAAATGCAGTCAACATACGTAAAATGACTTGCCTAAAATCATACAGATACTAAATGGAAGAACCAAAATTTGAACCTAGCTCTTTCATCTTCAGATCTGGTAGCTCCTGTCTGATTTCCCTGTCTTCCAAACTTCTCCATTTTGAAGGCACCATCAGCCTTGCAGTCACCCAGATTCAAAAACTCAATCCTTTACTCGTCCTTCTCTTTTACCCCTGCCTCCCGGTAATGGATGAGTTGCCAAGTCTTCTTGATTCCACTTTTATAAAATCCTTCAACACACTATGAATCTACTTTACTTCAGGCCTTTATCTATATATGACTGCAATAGCCTCCTAATTAGTGTTCCTGACATTGGTCTTCCCCCATCTAGTACATCTCCCACAAAGCTGTCAAATTTATATTTCTAAAACACAGATCCAATCATATCTTTAATTAACATTTTTCAATGGCTTCCTATTGCTTCTAGGATACTAGATGGGATTGCTTCCTGCCACAGATTTTGGCTCCAATCTACCTTTTCTGTTGTATATTGCATTACTACCCTTCATGTACTTTCCATTCTAGTCAAACTAGGCTGATAGCTGTTTCCCAAACAAAGCATCCCATTTCCCAACTCTGTGTCTTTGCAGAAATGGCTCTCTACTTCAGGAACATAATCCAATCTTTACCCCTGCTTCTTTGATTTTTTTTCTATGCTTTCTTCAAGACATAGCTTTGGTTCCATTCCCTACATGAGACATTTCCAATTTCCCAACCTCCCCCACATCCTTTAGTACTTTTTCTCTTTCGATATCACTTTGTACATAAAGAAAGAAACCCGGGTATATAAGATAAGGTTTTCCTTGGAGTCAGGAAGAACTGGAGTCACTTCTCCCTTCTCACATATACTGACTGTGTGACCATGGGCAAGTCAATTAATTTAGTTTCCCAGACAACCCTCTAAGGAGCTAAATTGCTGAACACCTGCTAGTCTACATTAGTAGAGGAGGTTCCCCTCCCCCCCCACATTTATTTAAAATTTTAATTTATTGAACAAAACAACAAAACAAGCATTTCCATAACATAATATAATAAAAATGATTGCATATGAAACTACAAATCTGTTATAAACAACTTTCTGTTCCTTTTAAATATATAATAAAATTATCACATAAATTTCTTTTTTTCTCCCCCCTCCAGCTCTAGAGATGGCTACCATTGTATGTGAAATTATTCTATACAAACTTTTATTTATCAGTTCTTTCTCTGTATGCAGATAGCATCTTCATATGTCTGTAATGATTAATTTAGATATTTATAATAGTCAAAATGACTTATCTGTTTAATGTTGTTCTTAAAATAATATTGCTGTTACATTGGGGTTTTTTTGTTTTTTGTGGGTTTTTTTGGTGAGACAATTGGTGTTACAGGACCTGCCCAGGGTCACACAGCTAGTAAGTATTAAGTGTCTGAGGCTGGATTTGAACTTAGGTCCTCCTGAATCCAGGGCCAGTGCTCTATCCATTGTGCCACCTAGCTGCCCCTGCTGTTACTGTTTTTAATTGAGAATCCCTATGCCAATGAAATCACAGGTTTACATACAAAAAAAATCTTTAAAATTACATTCTATATATGTTAAAGCCTTCCCACCTACCTAGTAGAGTGCGTAAGCTTCTTTAAGACAGGGGCTGTGTTATTTTTGTCTTATTCACCAAGTACTCTAGCTAATTGGTTTTTGCCCATAGATAATATGTACTGTTTGTTGGTTTCATACAAATTGAATTTATCAGACATTCTATATTTTTCTGTTAAATATTCCCTATCTTTCTTCTTGACGAAGATACCTACTTTCACCATATTTCATCATTGTGACACAATTGTAAAGACTAAAAAAGTTGTCCTCAGTACTTCCATTCTTTAGTTCTTCCCCCAGCTTGCTCTCTTCTCCCTTTTGCTCACAACTTTTTCAGTCATTTATCATTTTCTTTGATCAGTACCCTTTTTCCTATAAATTGCCCTTTTTGGAAAAGATTTGATAAGTAATTTGTAAATTAGTGTGAATTTATGAATCAGTTATCCTCCCCAGAATACTAGAAAAATAAGTGACTTGGAAATCAAAGGGTGTATCTAGTCCTAGCTTTAACCCCTAATTGCCTTGCATTAATTATTTTCTTTCTTTGGAGTTTAGTTTTATCATCTTTGATATGAGGACATTAGATTAGATGATTTATCATTAGAGTTTTTTCCCCCTAGTATGCCAAAATTTTCCATTTGTCATCAGAGAATATCCAGATTAACTTTTGATGAAAGTAAATTTTTGGAAGATCATTACTGACTCCATTTTTTGGTGATATTTACCATTTTCTGTGTATGAATCCTTCATGAACTGCAGAACCAGATGTAACAGCTGG
Organism: Dromiciops gliroides; assembly: GCF_019393635.1. Taxonomy (NCBI): domain Eukaryota; kingdom Metazoa; phylum Chordata; class Mammalia; order Microbiotheria; family Microbiotheriidae; genus Dromiciops; species Dromiciops gliroides. The sequence continues at coordinate 552,399,511 of NC_057862.1, forward strand.
TTCTCTTTAGTGTCTTCTTTCTTTCTCTAATTTCATACAAAATGACTTAATAGCTAATAAAGGAAAAAGTGGGGCCGATGACTTTGTGCAACTCTCTATTACTTAAATCCAATTCAGGTGCAAGTCAAGACATTGCTCATCATCCACTATCTTACTATTTTGTTATTTTATTTTTTAACTATTTTATTATGTCATTATTTTAACATTGTATCTGCTTTGAATTCTGGGGTTATGGGCAAGTGATGAAGCAGAAGGGGTGGATACACTTGTGATTGGGATCACAACCCTGCACTCAGGTGGCCTAGGCCACAGGGTCATCTTCTCATTGGACTGAAGCAGCAGTGGGATTCAGTGGCCCCCTGGGTATGTCTGAGCAACCTTCTTAAGAAATGTGCTGCTCACCTCCTGGTGTAAGGAATGGCCTAGAAAAGGCACCATAAAAATTACTGGCTTCATGAAACTCTAGTCTGCTAACTGTGCTAGGTGGGGATCCTACCCTGTGTTGAAAACACAAAAAAAAATACAAAAATATTTGCAAAGATGATTTCACTTTCTGTTGATACAAAGAATGTGTGCATGTTCATGGACAGCAAGAAATCCAGTAGATATGAAAAATGAACAACTCATTGTTAGCCAAGACCTCTGCTGTATCTCAACTACTAGAGCTGATGAAGTCATATTGATCAGTGATAAGGATATGATCCTGGAGAGATGGACTGAACACTTCCATAGTGTTCTCAACAGACTGTTATCAGCCAATGCTGAAACCATTGATTGTATGCCTCAAATTAAAGTCAATCCCTTTCTAGCTAGACTTCCAGAGGTATTGAATGCTATTACTATCCTCTTGTGTGGTCAAGCTCCTTGCACTGATTTCATCCCAGCAGAGATCTGCAAGGTGAGAGGTCCACTGCTCATACAGAAGCTGGCTGAAATCTTCTGGCTTATATGGCAAGAAGAAACTATCCCCCAGGAGATCATCTCTATTAAAAAAGGAAACAAATTATCCTGTGACAATCATGGTTTTTTGGGGGGTATCTCTCTTTGCTGGCACAAATTTTGCCATAGTACTCCTTAATCAGCTGATCCTTACCTGGAAGATGCTCATCTGTCCAAGAGCCAGTGTGGCTTCAGAAAGGGCCAAGGAATGGTTGATATTGTATTTACTTGCCTGAAAACTCTAGGAGAAATTCCAAGAGCAGAACAGAGGTCTGTACACAATGTTCAACAACCTGACTAAGATATTTAATATTGTTGGTTGTGAGATCTTGTGGAAGATGATGGCAACATTTGGTTGCCTGGAGAAGTTCATCAGTATTGTATGTCAGTTTCATGATGGCATGCTTGCACAGGTTCTGGATGAAGAATAATGATCTTATATTTTCCCAGTCATCAGTGGAGTGAAACGGGGCTGTGTTTGCTCCCATACTTTTTAGCATGATATTTTCTGTAAGGCTTTCAGATGCCTTCAATGAGGATGAAAATGGTATCCAGGTCAGCCACCACACTACTAGTACATAATTTACCTTGAAAAAGCCATAAGCCGAGACTAAAGTGGAGGGAAAGTTGGTGTGTGACTTTTTTTTTTTCCGAAGACTGTGCACTCAAATGGGAGAACCATCAATTATAGCAAATGCTATGAATAAGTTCACTTACCTTGGCATTATACTTTCCAGGCATGTATAGAGGAGGTTGACAAACACATTGTCAGAACTGGCTCCGTGTTTGGGAGGCTCCAAAAGAAAGTATGGAGAAGAGGTATTAGGCTGTATACCAAAATGAAGGTCTACAGAACTGTTGTGCTGACTTCATAGTTATATGACTGTAAAACCTAGACAGTCTACCAATCACACACTAGGAAACTTTTCTGCTTCCATTTAAATTGTGTTGTGAAGATTATGATTACTTGACAATATAGAGGTCCTCTGAGGTTCTTGCTTGCCAACATTCAAAGTCTACTGCAGAAAGCACAACTCCAATGGGCTGGCCACCTAGCCCAAATGCCAAATGTATGTGTTCCTAAAGGACTATTTTATGGAGAACTCACATGAGGCAAGCTATCACACAGAGGACAGAAGAAGTAATATAAGGAATTCTCAAGGTCTCTGAAGAATTTTAGTATCAACTGTGAGACATGGGAGACACTGGCACAGGGCTGCACAACAAGGTTTACTCCCATCAAAGAAGGCACTGTACTCTATGAGCAAAGCAGAATTTCAGTAGCATAAAGGATATGTGAGATGCACAAATCTGGAGACATCTCCATCCCAAATATTCATGCAGATTATTTGTACCCACCTTGTAATAGAGCCTTTGTAGCTTGTATCGGACTGAGCAGCCACAGCTGAAGACACTGTACATTGACTGCAGTTTCATGACATCATTAGTCCTCCTTGAGTACAAAGGACTATGACAACAAAGTCTACAACATCAAGTTGAGACACCAAATTTACCTTAAGCAATCAACTGTTTCGTTTGAAAATTCCAGCTATACACTCAGTGTTTATAGATTTGTTTACTGTTTTAAGTGATATAGATCTTTACTATACACTGTTCTTTGATATGTAAATCATTACCTCCTTTTCCCTTCAGTAAAATTTCTTTGTGGGCATCCTGCTTATGTCACTGAAACTGATATAAGGCTGATGATTTGTATACAGTGAGTCCATGCTGTCAGCATATAATATACTTTTTTTAAAACCATATCTATGCATCTGTTGATGATTATGATAGGCAACAGGACCTATCAATTGAACTCTGGACAATTTCTGTGACACTAGGCTGACCCTAGTTGATGGCCAGTTCCACAGCTTACATATTTCTTTTGCTCCATGCACATTAATGAATACCATTTCCCTCATAATACCCTTTCAAGTCTTTCTACCTATCCCATTGTCCACTTTTTCAGGAATTTTTCACTTTCATGGCTGCTGGCAAAGAATTTCAAGATACCACATCATTTTATTGCATTTAACAATGCTGCTGTGCCTCTTCATTGTCAGCACTATGCTATAAAGTATGCTTAACTTCCCAATTTGGCTGTTGCCAATTCCACATCTTGGCTCATTTTGAGTAAGTGCTAATCCCTACTAAATTTGAGGGGAAATTTAGTTCACAAAAATTCCCTTCTGACATGTCAATAGGAGGAGAAGAAAAAAAGATACTTGAAAAGAAGTAACCTTTTTATTCTCTTCCCATTAAAAAGCAACTAGGATGTTCCCAGGTGGTTTGACTGAAAGAACAAGGAAGCTTAATAAACAAGTTTTTCTGAAAGCTATCATAGTCCAATTACCTCATTTTATAGATGGAGAGACTCAAGTTTAGAAAAACGAAGTGACTTATCCAAGGTCAAACTGCTGGTTAGCAGCTTAAAACCCTATCTCCTTAATCCCAAGTCTAATGATCCTGTCAAAACACTAAAATATGTCCTTTGGTCCTGAGAGTTAGGTTTTTATATGGAGAAAAATTCTTTGTATTTTGAATCACAAAGGTATTTATTACATTCCTCTTTCCCTTGCTTTCAAGGTCACAAGGATATGTGCTCAACTGCTTTCTTTAGCCTATGTCCCAGGGCTCCAGAATCAGGTATAGCAATTGCTGGGTATTTGAGTTCAGAGTCCAAACATTTTGATTAAATACTTTATCCCCAACTAGTGGCAACTTTGGGGGTGTTTCAGGCTTGCAAGAATTTGGCTGAATGAGATCTTACGAAACATATTATCCATGGAGCTGAGTGACTCAGATGTAAGGCTGAGGGGATTATGCTTTAGTTTATAGGCAGAGCAGATTACCATTCTCATGTTGCAAAGGGATGAATTAACAATTCATTGGAAAGATAACCAATTAAGACATTTGGTGCCTCAGCTGCAAATATGGATAAACAATACCTTCTTTGAGAAAGCACCAAACTATTTAGCTGCAATCTGTATATTCTTAATATGCAGACTCCCAGTGGGGATGGACATCTGCAGAATAGCACAAGCGGGTGGGGTGGAGGAAAGAGGGAGTTTCTGAAAATGTCATGTGTCAAGCATATGGATTTTGTTTGGCCCAATTATCACTTGAGCACCTTGGTTCTCAAACTTTTTGGTCTTAGGACCTCTTTACCTTTTCAATAACTACTGAGCATCCCCTAAACCCTTATTCATGTGTATTTTATCTACTGAAATTTACTTCATTAGAAATAAAAATATCTTTTTATAATTATGAAAATAATTTTATGTCTTAAACCTCCTGAGTCTTGAGGACCCCCAGGGATCTCTGTTTTACAGTTTGAGAAACTGCACTAGCTCAATACATTCATTTTTTAGAGGAGGAAATTGAGGCTCGAAAAAGTGAAATACCCAAGACCATACTGGAATTATAGTATTAAGTAGTAGAGTTGGGAATCAGGATGTCTTCTCTCTCCAAATCTAGAGATCTTCCTACTATACCAAGCTTTTATCACCTTGTTTTTCTGCAATTTATTTGTTTGATACTGTTTACTTCTTATCAGGAAGAGGAACATGAGCAAGTGACAGAGTTTGTAGATTAACAGTAAATATTCAGTCATTGTTTAGGAGTAAATTGTTCAGTGAGCCTGCAATTCTGGTAAAACTACTTTCAGGTGCTTAATTAATTTGGGTAAGTCAATCAATCAATCAATTAAAAAATATTTGTTAAGAGCCTATAAAGTGCCAAGCTTAAGCACTGGAGATACAAATACAAAAAATGAAACAATCCTTACTCACAAAGAGTCCACAGTCTGATGAAGGAGACAAGCTATTATTGTTTGTCCATTTTCAAAGAGGGTCAGTCAATGATATTATGAGGCTGATGACATGCCCATGAATTGAGTTTAAGTGAAGAAGAGTTGTCATCAGTCTCACTCCTCTCTTCCAGAGTCATTGAAGTCCAGGAGCAAGACAAGACAGTTGGTGATGGCCCAGGATTCAGTGGATGACTTTGGCATCTTCAATGCCTGACCATGCTCAAGGCACTCCATGATAGCTGTTTCACCCAGCTTCATGTTCATTGGACCGAATTATTCTCAATTGCCCATTCTGACAGGAAAGCCTTCACATGCTGGGGGTGGACATTCCTCTAACTCACCAGGAAGTTTGAGGCCCACTGGCTTCCCTCAGTCTGGTTTACCTTGCCTGTTGACACAGCTACAGTGTATGGCCACTACACATGCTATAGCTTCTTGGCCACCAAAGGTGGATGAATATCCCTGAAAAGGGCTCAGAAGACCTCTTACCAGATGTGCTAGTCTTCCCTGAATGCCCCATATAAATATATAACAATACACAGAATGAATAGAAAATTATATATGTATATATGCACATATACATATAAAGGTATATATTATACACACACACACATATATGGAACTACTTGTATTTAACTGGAGCTAGTCTGGGAGAGGGTACTGGAGGAGGCAGGGATCAAGGAAGACTTCTTGCTCAAGATGATGCTTAATTTGCATCTTTTTTTTTTTCAGTGAGGCAATTGGGGTCAAGTGACCTGCCAAGGGTCACACAGCTAGTAAGTGTTAAGTGTCTGAGGCCGGACCTGAACTCAGGTGTATCTGAGTTCAGGTCTGGCCTCAGAAACTTAACACTTAATTTGTATCTTAAAAGAAAAGAACCGGGGCAGCTAGGTGGAACAGTGGATAAAGCACCGGCCCTGGATTCAGGAGTACCTGAGTTCAAATCTGTCCTCAGACACTTGACACTTACTAGCTGCGTGACCCTGGGCCAGTCACTTAACCCCCATGGCCCTACCAAAAAATAAATAAATAAAAGAACCCTGTGGTAGAACCAAGATGCTAATGCATTCTAGGTACAGGGGTGACTTGTGCAAAGGCAAAGCAATGGGAGATGGATGTTAAAAGTAAGGAATAGGGAAAAGACCAATTTGGTGGGATAAAAGGGCTCAGGAAGGAGAGGAATGTCTAATAAAGCTGGAAAGGTAGATTGAGACAAGGTTATGGAGGGCTTTAAAAGCTAAACAGAGGAGGTGACATTCTATTCTAGAATGGTTGTATACAAGGATATTATTTTAAGTTCATATCTCTTTACTGAACCTCTCACTTCGAAATTTCTATGTGGAATCTAGGGCTAATATGGGTCAGGAACAGGCCTTTAGTCTAAAGCTCGGACTTTGTTTTCTACAAAGTGGTATCAAACTCAAATAGAAATGGGGGCTACTAATCCGTACATAAAGATCATACACATTGACTTTGTTTTAAAAGATAACAATACTTATATGCTTGTTTTACATAATTGTACATGTGTAACCTATATCTGATTGTTTATTGCCTCAGTGATGGGGGAGGGGAGGGAGGGAAGGAGGGAGAAAATTTGGAACTCAAAATTTTAAATAAAAATGTTTATTTTTTTAAAGAAAAAAGATATTACCTATATCCTAATGTATTTTCATTTGTTTAGTTAAATAGTTCCCAATTGCATTTTAATCTAATTCAGTTTTCACTTGGGAGTGTTGTTTCATAAGACGCAATACCCCTTGTTTGATACCTCTTTCCTATAATATATCCAAGTCAAAATTAGTGAACCTAGGTAGGTCACCAATTACCCAAGTGCTGTACCACCTGCCAGCTTCTGAATGAGGTTGAGGATAATGCATTTGGAACTCAGAATAAAGCTCATCCCAGGAAAATGGAATTATGCCTTTCTTTGTAAATTGCTGAGAATGACAAATAATTTGAGATTTTGATGGATCTATGATCTCATCAGTGTGGGTAGCCTCTTCTCTAATGCAAGTAGCAATCTACCCATGCTTTCTAATTCTGTGCACAACTTGTCCAATTTCTCCCAAAAGTGGAGAGGAAATGTAGTGCCAAAGAAAGATCACTGGATTTAGAATCAGATAACCTAGATTTGAATTCTGCCTCTGCTACCTTACCTGTATGACCTTGGACAAATTGTTTAACCTCTCTGAACTTCAGTTTCTTTATCTATCTAACAATGAGGTGAGATTAGATGACCTCTAAAGTCTCTTCTTGGGGAAGTTAGGTGGTACAGTAGATAGAGTGCCAGGTCTGGAGTTAGGATGACCCATCTTACTGAGTTCAAATCTAGCCTCAAACACTTGCTAGCTATGTGATCCTAGGCAAATCACCTAACCCTGTTTGCCTCAGTTTCTTTACCTGTCAAGTGAAATGGAGAAGGACATGGCAAACTCCTCCCGTATCTTTGCCAAGAGAACTCCAAATGAGGTCATAGAGAATTACACATGACTGAAATGACTCAACAACAACAACAACAGAAAGTGCCTTCTTGTTCTAATTCTGTGATCCTCCGTACAAGATCCATCTAATACATTACTAATATATATCAATGATACCAATGGAACACTGAGGTAACAGACTGTTCATGTGTTATCACTCATTCTTGATACATTACCAAACTAGACCCATTTCTGTTCATGCGGGTACGTTATATTCTTTTTTAAAGTAGAAATCACTTGTAATAATTTTTAGCATATGCAAACCTATCGGGTTTATCTCCCTTGCCTTGAGTAGCCTATAATGTTGACTTTTCCAAGATTATGTTGTTTAATAATTCACAGCTGTGTGATATCAATGGGAGAATGTGTATGCTTTGGCATCTGGCCATAACTTGGGACCAATGACAATATTCCCTAATTTTAAAAATATCATCCAGTACATTGTCCTTCTATTCAGTTTTGGGGGACCTCTCCCCCTACATGGGCTATATGATTTCACTCACTGGGATGCCTAACTTTGATTCATTATTTGGGCATCACATTCATCATATAGAGCTGGGAGGGACCTTACAGGCCTTTTAGTCAAGCATCCTCAACTTACAGATGAGGAATAAAAGCCCATGGAAGTGAAGTGACTTGTTTAAGTGAATATTGTTGTTTGTCCTTCATTCACAAAGAGGACCACAACATCTGGAGGTGATGTCATGATGTGCACTGAATTGGATTTAAATAAGGGAGGACTGTGCGAGGTCACTAACCTCATTCTCTTCTCTAAAGCCATCTGTGTCCAGTGGCAAGATATACATCAGGATAACTGAATATGGCCCCTGGATGTTTGAGGAAATTGGTTTAAGTGACTTGCCCAGGGTCACACAGCTAGTGTCAAGTGTCTGAGGCTCCATTTGAGCTCAGGTCCTCAAGATTCCAGGACCAGTGCTTTATCCACTGCACCACCTAGCAGGTGAGGGTATATTCATATTAAGGGTATATTCATATTAAGGAACAGAGCTGGGATTTATACTCCTGTCCTCTGACTCCAAATTTAGTGCACTTTCTACCATGCCATGATTATGAGATCAATCCTTTTCAAGCAGGTGTCATTTCAATGAAGGATTCCTTTAGTGCTCAATGTGATATGCACAATGTTATCTATTAAAACTTTTGAGACTGGTCTCTGCATATATTTGGGATATCTTTTGTTACTCAAACAGATCTGTTTGTCTTCATTGAGAGGCATTCATTCTTGGTACTTGGCAGTTATCCAGAAGATAGACCATATGATGCTCTCTAAAGCCCCTAGAATTCTTGGAATGTTCTACTTAGGAATTTTAGAAATTTTAGCAGCTACTGTGCCTTTTGCAAACATTGACTTCAAGGAGTTCTTCATGGATTTGAAAAATATTTACAAAGAACAGCTTGTAGGAGGAGATGGAAGGAGGGTATTTGGAGAAGAATAACCTTCCCCCCAAATTAAGGGACTTTGTGTTCATATGATCTCTAATTTGAATTCGGTGTAAAGAATAATTCCAGGACTACTCTACTTTGCTCTCAATGTCAAGCACTTTGAGAACAGAGTTTCTCAGGTGCATACATCAAACATCTTTCTGTTCTCTCTTAACACTTTTGGCTTCCATTCTGAGTCAAGGTTGGAGCAGGTGCAGCTGCCTAGTTATATAAGACAATGCAGTGGTCTTGCATAATATATAGGAATCGAGGAAGAAGCTCTTTCCTCATACAAGCAGGTCAGCTCTCATTAACTTAGAGAACTCCGAAGATTTTTTTTTTGCTTTTAAAAGAAATATGACATTCCTTTCAGCTGAATGCCAAATTTGAATGGTTGAAGCAAGGCCCAGTGCTTGCTTCCCAAATTTGTTCTGATGCAAAGGCATAGCTATATTGGGAATCAAAGAACAGTGTTTTCAATACCACCACAAAGAGTTGTGTTCAGCACTGGTTTTTTTTAGTCATATCCACACAAATAGTAATCATAATCAATGATGTCATTTTTAAATACCAAGAGATAAATGTGGATTCTTGGACTGCAGGGTCTTGTTAATATCTAGGATGATATTCACTGAACAGATGCCTTGGGAGATCCTATGGTGTTTACTATGGTATTGTTGGGAACAAACTTCAACAGAATAATGGCCTCAGCAAAAGGGGATATCCAGGTGGCATGTTCATATTGGATGGGCAGATTTCTGTGAGTCACCACCAGACAGGATTTTTTTTTTTTTGATCCTAGTTGGCTTTGTGCAGGAAGCCTCCCTCCAACTCTCAAATAGACAGGATCTGGAGTACAGGGAGACTGCAGTCTTACCCTTCACTTATAAGGGAAATGGACAGTAAGCATGGATTACAGAAAATTAAGGAATTTTGATTCCATAATATTGAATATGACATTGGAACACTCCTGTACCCCAACCTTTGAATAAAAAAAAAACCCTCTTTGCTCTGGGAGAACAATTTTGAGAACAGGAGTGATCTTTTCTACCCAGATCAGTTTTTCATGGTTTTTTTTCCTTCCTGGGCCCTGTTTGGAGATTCCTGTGGTGACAGTGCTGTAGACATTGACAAATAGTGACGCTTTCCTGATTTCCAGTTCATGTATGTTTGCCCTTTTGATTCTACCCATTTCCCTATCTTCAGTAATCTTTAAATCACTTGCATTAGCAATTTTTAATAGCATATTAGAAACTGTTTGTAGCTTATACCATCATAAATGGGGAATAGGTGTTTACTAATCCATGAGGTGACAACCTTCCCCTCACCCCCTCACTCATTTATGACATCTGAGGTGAGGAGAACATCAAGCTTGGTTCTCCAACTCTCTAAAAACCAGGGCTACTGGAAAGAAGATGGTGTGGAGTCAAGGACTCAAGCTTTCTACATGTAGATAAGGAGGAGAAGCAGAAAGTTTAGGGGAATTTTGGATGTGCAGGGTATGAGAATAGCTTTCCTAGGTCACCTATGTCTTCTTGCTTCAGTCTGAAGTCCAGCACTCCTTAGTTTCCACTGATTGACCCCATTTCTTTATCTGATTACTGACATCCAGTTGGATCTACTCCCACCATTGAGACAAAAATCATATCATCTCCCCTGGTTCCTTATCCTTTTTCCTAGATCCTCTCCTTCTTCCCCATGGTGCTTCATCTACTCAATTCCCATATTGCTATGGGCCACGATTGTTACGAAGACCTGTTGTTTTATCCATTACTTATTTGTTTGGTTCTTTGTGAAAACTTCCCAGTTCCAGTGGAAACTAGGACAGAAGCTTCATATAAGTTCTCAACACCAGACTACTTTGATATAAGCTTGGCAATAAAAGAGCAAAAGGGCTTTGAGCTGCTCTATTGGCTTGCAGGGACACGTGTATTAATGTGACCTTATTTCCAAGGAGAAGCAATGACAGAATTTAATTTTCCTTCTGTGGGAGGAGGATAGGTTCCAGAAGGATATCTTCCTTTGAGAAGCCAAGCCCCTAGGGTAGTTCTCCATTTACTGAAGGACCAATAAATCCACTAGAGCATTTATGATTACAGTTCCAACAGCTTGACACACCCCAGTGCCTGCAGTACCTGGCAATACCTGGTAGGAGAGACAACTGCATGCCAATCAAAAGCTCTGGGCAGATCTCACACTGATCCTTCTGACAGGGAATGCATCATATATTCTATAAGCATCCCATCTAACTACTTTAGGATTCTTTCCCTGAGGCATTATACTGTATGAAGTCTTTGTTAAATTACTTTTCTAAGGTGTTGCTGTGATTAAGTAGGCATCACAGACTCATCCTCCTATATTTTTGGGCTTTTGTCTTCCTATGGTCCTATGCAGCTACCTAAACCAGCAATTCATAAGTAAGCCTGATTGTCATGTATCTATTTGCTGACATAGGGGGAAAATGGGATTGTCATTTGGAATTTTGGGCTTTACTGTAATTCAGGGCAACAACTATGGGAATGGGAAGGACATTTCAGCTTTCTACTGCTGCATTAAATATAGACTGTATAATTGATTTTTCCTTCTTTTTTTTAAAGGCCCAGCTCACACATTTAAAATCTCATCACCCTTCTAATTTCAAAGGTGGTTTCCTTTATTTTTTTTCCAGGTCAAATACTGGCACTAAAAAAAGTTGGCTATGTTTCGCAGTGTAATAAATACAGGAGCAAAAATAGGACAGTCACCTTTGAAATCCTTTGATACTAGTCAAACCAGGTCATGCTGCACATCCAGGACAATAGAAGAAAAAAACACGAGTTTTAACTTTTTCCCTCTTCTTTCTAGAAGATAGCTCATACTGGAAAGGAGTGTGAGACATCCCATATGTGGAAGGAAGGAATAAAACCAGTACTTATACCTTTCTTTGCATTCCCAGACTTAGCACATTGCTTGGCTTTTAATAAATGCTGATTGGTTGGTATGGTTATGGGAACCTTGCAGTGGTTTAGCTGGGCTAGACCAAGGGTTTACTTTCCTATCTTTGTTGTTGTGTGTGGCCCTAGAAGATTGGGAAGGACAGTCAAGAGATTTTGTGATATGTCCCTATTTCTCTAGGGATCTTGTGAAGTTCATGGTTGGCTCCTGTACTACTTTGGAGCAGAATTTTTTATGCCAAGAGCCATGAGCTTATACAACATATGCTTAGTGCCTGTTCTATAGAAAGAAGTCCCTGGGCTAGGCCAGGCTTGCAACAAAGGTAAATAAAACACAGTCCTTGTCCTATGTGTTGTTTAAAATCTAAATGTGTGGCGGCCTTAAATTAGAAGCTTTAGCACCAGTCTTTGGGCATTAAGCATGTATTAAAGCATACCAGGTATTCACGTGGAGTTCAGAAAGTTAAGAAAAGGCCTATCTAGCCTAGAGTTCCATCCTGGTCTGCTTCTTCCTCAAGTCCTCTGCCACAAGCCTGCTTCAATCATGAACTCCTCAGCAAACTGAGTGTGGAAGCTTTTTCATAGGTCCAGAGCATAGGAGGTCCTTACACACTGCTTCAAGCTGATTGGCAGGCATCATCCAAATCCATTGGTTCACTGGGCTTGAAGGTGGTCTCGAGTTAAGTTCAAAGTTTTTACCTTCTGAGAATAATACCTTCTCAAGGGCTAGCCAGATGTGCTTACAATCTAGTTAACTTGAAGTAGGCTAATCAGCAGTCAATCACTCTCACTTAATTCAATCAGTTTAGATTAATCTCCAGGTGGGCCTTTGAGTATCTGCTAAATCCCATTATTTTATCACACCTCCAAGACCTTGCAGAATAGACAAAACCCATTGTCTCAGTTTGTTTTCCTAACCTGGACCAGACCTTTGTTTTAAGTGAAAATGTCTCAGATATCATCCCCCCCCCCCAGGGATGGAATGTTCTAGTGAATTACTTGATATAAAGAACTCCCAGGTAGGGAGCCCTCTATTAATAAAGGCTGTACAATTTAGAGAATTGCCAGGGACCCCGAGAAAGAAGTAAGCCACTTGCCCAGAGACATCCAGTAGGTATCAAAGGCAAAACTTCAACCCAGATTTTCTTGACTCTGAGGCTCTTTCTACTTCATTCTACCTCTCTTTGGGCATCTTAATGATGCCCAATACTTTGTTTTTTTTTTCTTTCAAAACTTTTTGGACCTGTCTTAGACACACCATCCAATGATATGATTGACTAGAGATGATGATGGAATTGGCAGCATCTTAGAAATAAGATCATAGCTTCTAAGGAGGAACCTTAGAGATGACCCATTCTAATGCCCTCATTTTACTAATGAGTAAACTGACTCCCAAAGGGGTGAAATGAAGTGCTCAGGGCTAAACCAATAGTAAGTAGCGGATAACTAAATCACATTAAAATGAAGTGGTATTCTAAGAAACTCTCAGGATATATGCTTGTGGACATACACACACACACACACACACACACACTCTGTGTACATGCCTGTATATAATAAATACATATACACACAAGTCTTTATATATCTGAAACTTTTAGCACACATGCATACAAACAATACACATGTGCATACACACATGTATGTGTGTAGAAAAAAATAGGGACTTAAGGCAGAGGAGCTAATGGAAGGGTGTTTCTTTGACCCACAGGATCCAGCAACCAGTGAAGCAGGAGGATAGACACATTCTCTTTCTACTCCTAAGATGAAGTGAAGTTGAGTTGTGGGTGTGTTTATGTGTATATGTGTGGGTGTTCATATGGAGACTACCAGAAATGCTAGAACACCAAGTTTATAGGTTTCATTAGATATAAATAGTACAATAATTTTGAATAATTTTGATAGTGAAAAGAACAATGGAACTTGTCATCATTAGACCCGAATTGAAGTCCTAAAAGTGCCATCTATGAGTTGTATAACCTTGAGGATATCATTTAGATTTTCAGGGCCTCAATCTTCTCATATACAAAATGTTGATAATGATAATTGTTCACTCTCACTCACAATGGTGTTATGAGCATCAAATGAGTTAGTTTATGTAAATAATTGACAAGATTATATATATGTAAAAGCATAATTGTCAAGCAGTATACATTTAAGATACTTTTACTAAACAACTATTTATCCCTGCCTTGAAGGTATGCAGGGTTTTGGTCCTTGCTATTTATGCAGATGATTTATGTGAGAACACTTGGAGCTTCTAGTTATAGTTAATCCTCGGCAGAATATCTCTGGTGGGAAGCTAGGTGGCACAGTGGATAAAGCACTGGCTCTGGATTCAGGAAGACCTGATTTCAGATCTGTCCTCAGACACTTGACACTTAATGTGTGATCCTGGGCAAGTCACTTAACCCTCATTGCCCCACACAAAAAAATCTCTCTGGTACTAGGGTTCCAATTCAATAAGGTTTCTATGATGGTCTGAATGATTGGAAATTAGGAAATTAAGTGGCATAGTAGATAGAACCCTGGTTTGGGGTATGGGAAATATGTCTTTGAATCCTGTATTGGGTTACAAAGAAGGCCTTGTTGTCTTACAAGAAGGGCTTTGATAAAGATATTTCAATATGTTGAGTTTCCCTTGTAATCCTACATATTTTATTTTATGCATTTAAAACATTATTCTGAGAAGGGGTCCATAGGCTTGACCAGACTGCCAGTGAAGCCAATGACACACAAAAATGGTTTAAGAACCCCTGCTCTAATCCATCTTCTATGTGGCTTCCAAAGAAAAAAAGTTCCTAAGCACAGATCTGAACACGTCACTCATCTATCTAGGAATCTTAAGTGGCTCCCTCTAAGATAAAGCACAAACTCATCAGCCAGGAATTGAAGGCCCTCTATGATCTTGTTCCCACCTATTTTCTAGGCTTATTTCATATTAACCCCTTTCACACACTCTTCCTTTCAACCAAGATGTACCTTTAGGTATTCCCTTAAATGGAACTTCCATTTCCCATTGTTGTGCCTCTGCATGTGTTGTATTATCCCCTCAGCTCTGCTTCTTAAATTTCTAGTTTCTTTCAAACTCAATTCAGATGCCACCTCCTATTGGAGGGCTTTCCTCTACCTGCTAGGTGGTATGGTGGCTATAGTGCCTGAATTGAAATCAAGAAGACCTGAATTTCAATCCTGCTTTAGATACTAACTGTGACTCCGGGCAAGTCATTTAACCTCTCAGCCTCAGTTTCATCATCTCTAAAATGGGGATAATAACATCTTGCTCCATAAGCTGTTGGTGAGGATCAAATGAAATATTATGTAAAGTGCTTTGTAATCCTTAAAGTGGCATATAAATCCAAACTATGAGTATTATTCATTGTTCTTATGTGTCCTTCAAATTACCTTGTGTTTACTCATCTTGTTTACATGTTGAAAAATGTAGAATGTAAGCTTTTTAAGGACTATTTTTCGTGTCTTATCTGTGTTTTCCCAGACTAGTACTATGATTTATACTTAAGTGCTGAAACATGTTTGGATTGAATTGAATTTTATTGGTAGTTCTACCCTTTCTATGTCTCCATGGCTGAACATATACATAACCATTCCCCTCATGCCTCTCTGGCCAGTTTAATGCCTTCTAAATGATTCTCGGTTTAGAGCAAAGCTTCATCTGTCTTGCCCCAAATACAGGTTTTTCTATGTCATGACAAGTAATTTCATTGTGGTTTTGTTTATATTGCTTTTTATTAAAATTAATTTCATTTTTATGTTACCCACATGTTCTAATGTATCATTCTATCTTCTCCTACCAGAAATCCATCTCTTTTAACAAAGAATAAAACAAAAGCAGAAGTTTAGAAAACTAAGCAATGCATTGATAAAGTTTGGCATTATATGCTCTGTTCCATATTCATCCTCCATGGCTTCTGCAAAATAGGTGAGAGGTGCCTTTTCATATATCTTGTTGAGGGACAAACTTGTTCATTATAGTTTTATAGTTTTGATTGCTTTATTATTATTCTTTTCATTTACCCTATTGTAGTTAGAGGTGTGGTGACAAACGTTTAACAACCAGATGTCATTCCCCAAAAACACACACATAGAGGACATAACTTTTTATTTAACCTTGTTTTATTAGCATTTTTTTCCATCACTTTCCTAAGGTTAGGCAATCCTTAGAACAACATATCAAGTTCTGATTTCAACATCTGTCAATTTCCGAGGTGTAAATGCTGACACTTTAAATTTAACAATTGGGTCTTATGAACTTCTTTAAGCTGGCTCCAGCATACCACTGATTGTAGTCATTATTTATAACATTTTTCTGCTTCAGCTTACTTCATCTTTCATCGTGTATTTTCTCATGTTTCTATTCTTCATATTCATATTTTCTCCCAGCACAATAACGTTTCCTTTTTTTCATGTACCACAGCTTGTTTAGTCATTTTGTAACTATTTCCAATTCTTTGTTACAAAGAAATGAATTGCTCCAAATATTTTCATCAATATAGATAAAAGGTATAAACATTGTAGATACTTCGGGGGGGGGGGAATCAATGAGGATTAAGTGACTTGCCCAGGGTCATACAGTTATTAAGTGTCATGTGTCTGAGGTCAGATTTGAACTCGGGTCCTCCTGAATCCAAGGCTCGTGCTTTATCCACTGTGCCACCTAGTTGCCCTTGATAGATTCTTAATGTAATCTAAAATTGCTTTCCTCATCCACAGCTTCAACATCAGTTCATTAGTATTCCTGTCTTTGTACAACCCCTTCCTCCATTGCCTGTCCCTATCTTTTGTCGTCTTTGTGCGTGTAGTTTTGCATTTTTATTATTATTAGTGATTTGAAGCACTTTTTTCATTTAGTTTTATTTAATTTTCATTTCCATTTTCTTTCCCTTTACCACCCCTCCTCACCTAGTGAGAAGGCAAGAAATGAAGTCATCCAAGACAAATTTTGGCATTAGCTGTGTTCCAAATCAAAGAAAGAAGAAAAAGAAAGAGAAAAAAAAGAGATTATGCTTCAATCTATACTCTGAGTCCATTAGTTCTCTATTTCATCATAAATCCTTTGGAATTGTGGTGAGTCATTGCATTAATCAAACTTTCTAAGTCTTTCATAGTTTATGTATTGTTACTATATTGCTGTCATTTTATTGTATACATTTTTTTCTCATTCTCACTTCACTTTGCCTCAGCTCATATAAGTCTTCCTGGATTTTTCTGAAACTCTCTCTTTCATAATGTCTTAAAGCACAATATTATTTTTTCATATTCTATGCCATTGCTTTTTCACCCATTTTGCAATTGATGGGCATAACCTCCATTTTAAATTCTTTGCCACCACAAAACAGAATGGCTATAAATATATTTGTACCTATGGATCCTTTTCCTTTTCCTTTGATCTCTTTGGGGTATAGATGCAGTAGCTGTATTGCTGGGTCAAAAAATATGCACAGTTTAACAGTTTGGGGTCATAGTTATAAAGTATTTTCCAAAATAGTTGGTCTAGTTCAGAATTCTACCAAAGTGCATTAGGGTACCTATTTTCATATACCCCTCCCCACCAGGCATTTTTCATTTTCTTTTTCTATCATCTTAGCCAATCTGATGGGTATGAGTTGGTACCTCAGAGTTGGTTTAATTGGCATTTCTCTAATTATTAGTCATTTTGAGCATTTTTTTTCACATGCCTATGGATAGTTTTGATTTTTTTCCTCTGAAAATTGCCTGTTTATATCCCTTGAGCATTTATCATTTGGGAAAAGGCTCTTATTTTGAGCTTATCTTTGTATACAGTGTGAGATGTTAGACTACGCACCAGTTTCTGCCCAGTTTTCCTAGCCGTTTTTGACAAATAATGAGTTCTTGCATTGATATCTGGCGTCTGCAGGTTTATCAAACACGAGTACTGTGCTCACTTGCTTCTGTGTGTCGTGTACCTAATCTGTTCCACTGATCAACCGCTCTATCCTTATCCAGTCCCAAATTGTGCTGATGGTTAGAACTTTGTAGTACTGTTTGAGATCTGGTACTGCTAAAACCTCTGCTTTCCTATTTTTTATTCTCTTTATCTTTTATTCCTCCAAATGATTTTTATTATTTTTTCTAGTTCTATAACATAATGTGGTAGTACATTTATTGGTATGGCACTGAGTAAGTAAATTAATTTAGGTGGTATTTTCATTTGCATTATTCTGAGTCTTCCTACACATGAGCAATTAATGTCTCCAATTATTTAGAGCTATCTTTATTTGTGTGAAGTGTTGTGTGATTGTGTTCATATAATTCATGTGTGTATCTTGACAAATAGCCTTCCAAGTATTTTACACTGTCTACAACTATTTTAAATTGAATATCTCTTTCTATCTCTTCCTGTTGGGTTTTGTTGTCAAAATATAGCAATACTGATGATTTTTGTGGGATTATTTTGTATCCTGTAAGTTCGCTAATGTTGTCAATTGTTTGACTAGGTTTATAGTTAATTCTCTAGGGTATTCTAAGTCTATCTGCTGCAAAAAGTAATAGTTTTGTTTTCTCATTGCCTATACTTATTCTTTCAGTTTCTTTTTTGTGTGTTATTGCTAAAGGTAACATTTTTCTGGTATAATATTGAGTGATAATGGCCATCCTTGCTTCACCCTGGATCTAAGTGGAAAGGCTTTTCGTTTATCCCCATTATAGAAAATGCTTGTTCTTATGTTTAGATATTATTTTAAGGAAAACTACATTCCTATGTTCTCAAGTGTTTCTTAATAAGGAATGGGTGTTGGCATTTTGTCAAAAGCTTTTTCTGCTTCTATTGATATGATCATAGGATTTTGTTTTTCTAAATTATTGATATGGTCAATTATGCATATAGTTTTCCCACTAGTGAAGAAGTCATGCATTTCTAGTATAAATTCTACCTGGTCACAGTGTATAATCTTAGTGATATATTGTTGTAATCTCTTTGCTGATATTTTATTTAACATTTTTAATCAATATTCATTAGAAAAATTGGTCTTTCCTTTTTCTGTTTTTACTCTCCCTATTTTATGCATCAAAATCATATTTATGTTATGGAGGGAATTTGATGGTATGCCTTTTCCTATTTTTTTCAAACAGTTTATATGATATTGGAATTAATTGTTCTTTAAATTTTTGGTAGATTCACTTGTAAATCTATCTTATCCTGTTTTTCCCCCAGGGAGCTCATTTATGGCCTTTTCAATTTCTTTTTCTAAGATAGAGTTATTTAAGTATTCTATCTCATCTTCTTATAATCTGGACGATTTGCATTTTTGTAAATATTCATCTCCTTTCCTTGTTTCTTGTTTATTTTATGGTTAAATTTATATAGTGCAGAGAGGGGGTAAATTGGGTTGAAACCAGAAAGAACAGCAGATGAAAAGTGGAGTGATCTGAGAGTGCAGTTTCTCCCCTCTATAGAGGAAGGCATTGCAAGGTGTTTGGTACTCCATTCCCCCATCTTCCAATCAGAGGGAAGAGGAGGTTGAAAGAGGTGGTGTTAATCAAGATTTGAGTCAGTTGCATGATGGTGAATTTAGAAGTGATAAGCTCATGAGGGTTACATTGTTCTACAATTGAAATTAGGCAGATGCAAAGCGGAGTGAGGAGGAGTAGGCAATTAATAGATGTTTATTGATCTATTCACTTACTCTCAAATCCTATTGTTGCTTTCCCTTATATTGAATGATGTCATCTTCAACAATGTCAAAGGACCCTCCCTTCAGGGATCTGAAAAAATTTAAACTGGCTGTAAGTAATTTGGTCTAGGGCATGCTTTGATAGCTATAGACTTCTGACCCCTGTTTGGGTCTGAACAAAACAGTTGATTATATTGGGATAATCTCAAAAAATATTAAGGGGCAAGAAAAAGGGATGCATTGGGAGAGGATAGAGGGAAGAGACAGGAAGAATGGGGAAATTTTTTCTTCCATTAAAGAGGTGCATAAAAAAGAGCTAAAGTGAAGGAGAAAACGGAAAAGATGGTGAAAAACCTCTTGAACCACACTTTCATCATAACTGGTTCAGAGGGAAGAATATATCTACACATTCGATTGGGCATAGAAATCTATCTTGCCTAGCAGGGAAGTAGGATGGGAAAAGGATAAGTGAAAGGGAGGCATGATAGAAGGGAAGGTAGATTACAAGAAACTGTGGTCAAAAGCAAAACAAACTTTAGAGGGGGAACAGGGTCAAAAAAAAGAGAGGAAGATAAGCAGAAGAAAATAGAATAGGGGAAGATACACAGTAATCATAACTGTGAATGTAAATGGGATGAAATCGTCCATAAAATGGAGATGTATAGCAGAACAGATTAGAAACCAGAACCCAACAACATATTGTTTACAAGAAACACATTTGACACATAAAGAGACACTCAGAGTTAAAATAAGGGGCTGAACTAGAAAAAAAAAGTCAGGCACGGACAGCTAGGTGGCACAGTGGATAGAGCACCGACCCTGGATTCAGGAGGACCTGAGTTCAAATCTGGCCTCAGACACTTGACACTTACTAGCTGTGTTACCCTAGGAAAGTCACGTAACCTCAATTGCCTCACCAGAAAAACAAAACAAAACAAAACAAAACAAAACAAGGTAGGGACATCAATCATGATCTCAAACAAAGAAAAAGAAAAATAGACCCAATTAAAAGAGATAATTAGGGAAGCCATTTTGCTAAAAGATACCATCAACAATGAGATAATATAAAAACAGCAAGTTTTACTGTTAAAGGCCTCATTCCTCAAATATATAGGAAATTGAGTGAAAGTTATAAAAAAGAAGAGCCATTCTCCAATTGATAAATGGCCAAGGGATATGAATAGGTAGTTTTCAGGAAAAGAAATCAAAGCTATCTCTATCCATATGAAAAAAAAATGCTCTTAGTTACTATTAATTAGTGAAATGCTGATTGAGGGAACTCTGAAGTACCATCTTACACCTATCAGAAAAGATAAATGCTGGAGGGGATGTGGGAATAAAGGTACACTAATGAATTCTTGATAGAGTTGTAAACTGGTTCAGACATTCTGGAGAACAATTTTTAACTATGCCCAAAGGGCTATATAGTTGTGCATACACTTTGGCTCAGTAGAATCCTGCTCCAGATCCAGAGCAACAGAATTGTAGGCAGATTCTTGGCTGGCACCCTCTCTCCTGGTTAGCTAGCTACAAATCCCAAGCTCATTTTGGCCTATGTCTAATACCCTTCTTTAGTGTCAGAAGGACATAGCTTTTAGTTTACTCTTCTTCCTCTGCCCTTAACTTATATAGCCAAAGACCTCAGCCCAGTTCTGGGGCTGGAAGGCTATATAGTGGCTGTCCTGCCTGTACTTTCTCCCCATTCACTCTAGTCTCTGGTTAAATCACTATATGGACTTGAACTTGAAAACTTACCCATTATGGTTTCTACTTATATTTTCTGAACACTCAATTCTGAACACACTTCCTCAATCTCTGGCAGAGTGGTTTTGAGGGAGATCTGAGCTATCTTGCTTCCTTTTATTCCATAATCTTTGCTGGTGTCAGCTGTTCTTTCAATCACATTTTGGGAGAATTAATTCTGTCATTTTTCTCAGTTTGGGGGGAATCCCTTTTAAAGCAATCTCTCAATGTTTTCAGTACTGATTATTTTATACTATAAGTAGAGTCTGTGAACAACCCTTCCATTAGCTGTATCCTTTTGTCTTCTAATTTCACTTATTGCTAGAATATCAATATTGATGTAGTTCATTTCTTCTGATAGCTTTTCATTTAGTATTTGGACAGAGATCTCATATTTAAAGTGAATATAGCTAAACAAATGCTTTTAGATGGAATTTATTTTCTGAGAATTCCTAATAGCAATGATATCACAAATCTGAATCACCCCACCCCCACCCTCAAGGACATATTTTGGGTGACTGAAGGAGAATATAGAAATGTATTTATACTGAGACAAAGCAAGATATCTTAGTAATAATATAAACAGGAGAAGCTTCCACTCTATTATTTCAGGTGTGCTGCCCAATAAAGGACTAGTAAATTAGAAAAAGGAATAGAACCAATAGATTGGTCTAGACTAGGGTAAGATTTTGGGGTCTAGTCCTCTTCTTTCTTATACTGCATTTTCTTCCATGGTCTATACCACCCTATAGGTTAACGATTCTTTAGCTGAGTCCTGTGAACTTGGTGGGTGGTGGTGGTTGTTTTTTTTTAAAGGATTTTGATAATTGTATTTCTATATAATTGGTTTCCTTGTGTGGCATTCTGCAAAATTAAATGTCTGCTCAGTGTGGTACTGGGATATTTGGAGAGGAAGATATGCCTTAGGAAAAACACAAATCCACCATTTGAGTAAGGACTAACACACAAAATTAATATGATTTTTAAAATAAAAGAAAAATGACTGCCATTTTCTATACTATGCTGCCACCCAAAGCAACATGGTATCCTGTCTTTATTATAACCTGCTGCATAATCTCTTTTCAGAGGAAGACAGCAAAGTTATCCATCTCATCCTACTGCAATGCAACTTGCATGTCCTTGATGTATGTACATTTGGAGATACTGGTAATGGATTCTGCTTAATTTATTGCTTTGACAGATGTATGCTGGCCTCTGATCCATTTCCAGTACCTTGGCACTTGAAACAGTTGTCTGTATTGAGCTATTCCACTGGCTTAGAAAACTGGGATATCTATCTGTCATCCAGGTTGGTTTGTTTTCCCGGTTTTTCCCCTCGTTGCCTCAATTGCAGCATCTGTGCCTATCAGCCAAGCATCACTCAGGCCAACCATTTGGTGCAGAAGAGAAATAGCAAATGAATTACCTGTTTTTACTCAGCTTTAATGGGCTAAAATTAAATTGAGTTGCATTTTCAACTGCATTTTAATCTCCTGAAAGGTCTTCCTGTACAGATGAGCTCACGACCATAGAGTCCAAGTTTGGGCTACTTTTACTTTCCTTTTGGTTTTGAGCCAAGCTTCCTAGGAGATGCTAGAAGATTGATTTTCTTTCTGTCCTCAGATATAGCAGTGGAAACCAGTGGGAAGAGCACTGAACATTGTAATAGAAGGGAATAACTCCTTAAAAAGGTGAGCTGGTTTTTCCAAGTGAAGGAGAGCTACCTGAATAAGTGAAAAAATCAATTAAACAAGCAATTATTCAGTTCAGCAAACATTTACTAAATATCAAGGGGCAGCTAGGTGGTGCACTGGCCCTGAAATTGGGATTTCAAATCTCACCTCAGACACTAGCTATATGACCCCAAGCAAGTCATTTAACCCTAATTGCCTTAAACATCTGGCGTCATATCCAGTCATCTTGATGTATATTTTGCCACTGGACCCAGATGGCTCTGTAGGAGAGAGTGAGGTTGGTGACTCTGCACAGTCTTTCCTCACTTAAATCCAATTCATTGCAAGTCATGACCTCACCTCCAGATGTCATGGTTCTCTTCCAGAACAAAGAGCTAACAACAAACAAACAACAACTGAGCATCAACTATGTGCAAGGACCTATGTTAGTCAATGGGAAAATAAAGGAAAAACCAAAATAGTTCCTGACCACAAAGAGCTTACATTCTACAAGGGTGGACATGTGGTATTTAAAGTAAGTAAATACAATATATATGAAAAACAATATGGAGTAATTTTGAGACAGGGAGAGAGAATAACAGGCCAAGGGGAGAGGTTGGTAGAAACTGGGATATAATTGTAGTAGTTGTCACCAAAGTGTGTTTTGAAGATAACTAAGGATTGTATGAGGCAAGGGAAAAGAGGAAAATCAGGCAAGTAAGAGCACATGTGTAAAGGTGGAGAGATGGGAATTGGGATGTCATGTATGGAGAATGACTAGCAAGTCAACTTGACTATGAAATAAAACTGGAAAGGCAAATGGGATCCACACTTCGGAGTACTTTAAATGGCCATGGAGAGAATTTAACATTTGTTCTGAGGGGTTAGAGAGAGTCTGAGAATTTTTAATTCATGGAGTCACATGACCAATCAATGAATTGTGAGAATTGGAATGACACCCCCTGCTGGGAGTGACATTGTGAGCTCTGGTCTGAAAAGAAAGCATGTGACTTGGCATCCACATGTGACTTAGCATCTGGAAGTTACCACCTGTTAGTTGTGTCAATCAGTGCTACCAACCAATTAGCTTGGAGCTGTGTGTGTGTGGATGGCTCTGTTTCCTGTTTCACAGGAGGCTTCTGGGAGAAGGAGGGAGGAGTAAGGCCTTTTTTAAAATTTCGGTTCCTGACTTGGGCTTGGCAGGAGGAGAGATGCTGGGCCCTCTTACAGATAGTTAGAGGAAGTTGATTTTTTAAATTCTAATGCACTTTAACAAATACTTAAAAGTCTAAACTCTTGCAAAAGCTTCTAATTGAAGGTGACCGCTCATTAGATTTTAGACACCATAGCTAGAATTTTAGGCCCTTACAAAATCAATGAACCAATCAGTATTCATTAAGCATATACTATGGGGCAAGCACAGTGCCGGGCATTTGTGATTCAAATAAATAGAAAGGAATCATCCTTACATTATAGTAGAGGAGAAAATAAGTACATATGGAAACAAATACAGTATAATCTGAAGTGAATAAATGGAAATATATACAAAGTAGTTGTATACAAAACACACCAGCTCTCTATTCTCTCAAATGTACATACAACACTTTATAAAATATATATTTTCTTTTCTCCCAATTATATCTTAAACATTTTTAATATTTAAAAAAAAATTGAGTTCCAAATTATATCCCTGCCTTCCTCCCCTCTCCCCTTCTTGAGATGGTAAGCAATGAGATATAGGTTATACGTGGGAAATCTTGTAAAACATTTCCATATTATTAATTTTGTACAAAAAGACTTCATTAAAAGAAAAAGAAGGAAATAAAGTGAAGTCTGCATTCAAACAATATCAGTTCTTTCTCTGGAAGCAGATAGCAGGCTTCATCATTAGTCCTTTAGGATTTTCTTGAATTTACAACACACTTTAAGTTTAATCTGCACAATTAACATTTCTCCTCTTACTTTTAAAAGTCTCTCTCTCTATACATATATTTTTAAAAGCAATAAACCAACCACTGATTTGTAAATATTATGTCAATTTACAAAGCATAAATGCTCAAACTGAAAATTTAACAAGTAACTTTTTTTTTTCAGAGCTATGGGGGTTAAGTGACTTGCCCAGGGTCACAAAGCTAGTAAGTGTCAAGTGTCTGAGGCCGGATTTGAACTCAGGTACTCCTGAATCCAAGGCCGGTGCTTTATCCACTGCACCACCTAGCTGCCCCAACAAGTAACTCTTGAAAGGAAGTATGAACTGACTCTAGCACACTCCTGAATATAAGGAATATCAATTTAATATCTGTGCAGAAAAGGGATAAGAAAGGGAAGAGATTGGAGACAGGGAGACCAATTAGGATGTTCCAGTACTATAGACAAGAGGTGAGAAAGGCGTGAACTAGGGTATAAACTACGTGAATGAAGAGCAGGAGACTGATAAAACAGATGTTGTGGAGATAGAATTGACAAAACATGGTAATGGTTTGGCTATAGGGGTTGAGAGAAGGGGAGGAATTAAAGACACAAACCATAGGTATCTAGAAATATAGTAATCTTGCTATTCATTTAACACAGTGCATGGAACATTTGCTGTTCAGTTGTTTCAGTTCTGTCTTACTCTTTGAGAGCCCATTTAGAGTTTCCTTGGTAGAGATACTGGAGTGGCTTGCCTTTCCCTTCTCCAGCTCATTTTACAGATGAAGAAATTGAGGGAAAAAAAGGTAAGTGACTCTTTTCCCAATGTCACATAGCTAGTAAGTGTCTCTGAGGCCAGATTTAAACTAAGTTAGATGGGTTTTTCTGACTTTAAGCCTGGGAACTTTATCCACTGTGCTATCTAACTGCTTTACTGGAACATAGAAGGCATTTAAGATGTTTTGATAGTCTCCTGGAACAAAATAGAGAAGTATGGAAAAGGAAAGGAATGAGGTATTAAAACTAGTGTAATGATTTCTGTTTAGAAGATGTCAGTTTTGAGATACCTATGAAACACTGAAATAGAGATGTTTGCCAGGCATTTGTCAATTTTATACTAGAATTCTGGAGAGAGTTTAGGCATAGACATGTAGATTCTAGAGCCAGCTAAGGTAGTGATGATAATTAAAGCAGTGGGAGCTTATCAAGGGATAGAAGATAGAGAATAAAAGACCTAGGCAGAGTCTTGGGGCATGCCCATACTTAGTGAGAGAGGGTGGTGATCTAGGAGAATATACTAAAAAGGGATGCTCAGAAAGATTAAGAAATTGTATACCTACTGTGTGAAAAACACTGTATCAAGTATTTTGGAGAGAGCCAAAATATACAGTTCTCCTGTTAGATAATTGTTCTGTTGATAACTCTTAGGCCATCAGATCATACCTTAGTAGACAGAGCTATTTTCATTATTGGGTTCCTTACCCATAATTTTCATAGGGGTTGCTAGCAGGATCAGACCTAAGATGAACTGAAAAGTAGAAAAACCTAAGTTTGTGGTTGTCATGTTCTTAACTTACATATCAGCTTTTAGGGGCCTCTGTGTGACCTTGGAAAAATTGCTTCACCTTTCTTGGGCTCAACAATGTAAAATATAGGACTGAACTAAATGATCTCTAAGGTCCTTTAGGACACAGCTTTATAGCTGTGGAGGATCTTTGAGGTCATATAGTATAATTCTTCATTTTACAGATGGGGGATTTGTGGTCCAGAGAAGTGAAATGATTTACTCAAGGTCACAGAGGAAGAAAGAAGCATAGACTGGAATTGTCATTTTCTCTGATTCTAAAGTCGTCACTTTTTCCATGGTACCAGGCTATGTCCCTACTATAAAAAGCTTTATTGTCCTTATTAATATCCTTTCATCCCCAGACAGTTGTCAACTAATCCCCCAAAATATGTAAGTTAAAAATAGACGTTATTTCAGATATAAAAGCTCCCAGGAGTGCTTGCATTTCAAGAGTGGGCTTTTGAAGCCATCAAAGACCTCAGGGAGTGAATGATGGAGTCTCAGACATCATGGCAGGCAGTGCACATTTAGTCAACCTCACTAAGTAATGTTGGGCCTAGAAATACTAAGATAAAATCATGATATGGATGGTCTTTCTCTGCCACTTTCCATCTATCCTTTCTCCACACTGCTTCCCTCAGAGGACCTCATGTCCTAAGGCATCAATCCTCTGGTCACGCAAGATCCCCTACAATAACATATCTGTTTTTCTTTATCACCTCCCAAGCAAAACTTGCTGTCATGTCCCATTACCAGCTACTCTGAGTCAAATTGATCCCAGGTATGAATGGATTCCAAGTGTTACTCCTCTTAGGGCAAAATTTTAAGGGGAATTTTCTCAAAAACAGTTCCTTAATCCAAAGTTGCAACAGTGAAAGGTAGGAGTTTTTCATGTGAAATTCCCTCCTTTGCCAAAACACACCACCTTATACTTCCAAAATTGGCCTGTTATGGTGCATGAAATTATTAGTACGTATGTGATGCTTAACTGCCCAAGGACCAACCCTTAATTCATATACACAAAAATATTTGTAGCAACTCTTTTTGTGGTGGCAAGGAACTGGAAACTAAGGGAGTTCTAATCAATTATAGAGTGGCTGAAAAGATTATGATATTTTATTGTCATTGTACCACAAAAAACAGCAAAAGGAATAATGTCAGAAAAACTTGGGAAGACTTAAATGAACTGAAGCGAAGTAAAGTGTACAGAAAACACTTTATTAATATAACCACAACACTGTAAAGAAAGTAAATGGCAGTGAGAAGACTTAAAAATTCTAATCAATGCTATATCCAACCAAGCTTCCAGAAGACCAATGATGAAGTTAGTTACTGACACCTTCTGACAGAGAGGTCACATGAAACAGAATAAATCATATATTTTCAGACATGACCAATGTGAGAATGTGATTTGTTTGATTAAGCATATTTGTTGCAAGGGTTTCTTTTTTGTGGGGGAGGGGGAGAAAAGGTTGGGAGAGAGAGAAAGGTCATTGAAACATCTTTTTTTCTTTTTTACATCACAGTAGAAAACAAGACTAGAAGGAAAGTTGAATAAGCAGGACAGCTTCAAAAAGTACATGTTGATTCTATTATATACTTAAAAAGTAAAAACAAGCTGAATGCTATAGAAGTCAGAGACTTCATGTCCAAACCTCTTTTTCTGCTCTACTTCGTCATTTTATTTTGTAGGTAAATTCAGATTTTTTAAAGGATAGTCCTTAATCTTAGACCTTTAGGGTATGTCCAGATCATCTGCCAGTGATGACAAAATGTTTCCAGGACATTTTGATTATACTGTCAACAATAATTTCCAATTCATTGTGACTTTAAAAGGCAAAATTATTTGAGTGGTATCATTAAACTTCATTTGACAAGCCTTTCTCTGGTTCTCTGTCTCCAGGACAGACACCCTAAATTCTACATTTTTCATGGTTCTCAAAATACTGAGCCAGTAGGAGTAGAGATACTCCTTTTCTCATCGCCATTTCTAGACCCTCCCTTCATTGCCTTTGCTGAGTAATTTCTCCTTTAAAATGTCATTCCATGTGAAAAAAAACACATGCCTTTCTAGTTCTGAATATTAATTTACTATCTCAGTCATGCGGTGGGAAGTGTTCTTCATCAGTCCTCTGAAATCCTGATTGATTATTTTATTGATCAGAGTTAAATCTTTCAGAATTATTTATTTTTACAATATTGAAGCTATAGTATAAATTGTTCTGGCTCTGCTCACTTCATTCTGTACCAATCCATATAAGTCTTTCCATAACAATCTGAAATCATCCTCATAGACCATATTTTGCTCAGCAAGTCCCTAGTTTTGGGTATCCTCCTTAGTTTTCCAGTTTTTTAATTTCACAAAAACTGCTATAAATATTTTTATACATAAAAGACCTCTTCCTCTTTCTCCAGTCTCTTTAGAATTTAGGTCTAGTAGTGGTATCATTGGTATTAGTGGTCACATTCTTTGCTTAGTTACTTTTGGGGAATTATTCTAAATTGCTTTCTGGAATAACTCTACCAGTTCACATCATTAGCAGTGCATCAATATCTCTGTTTCCCAAAGCCCCTCCAACATTTTTCATGCTTTTTTCTTTTTCTTTTTCTGTAAGTTTTGCAATTATGAGGGATTATGAGGTAGAAACCTATAGTTGATTTAATTTTCATTTCTCTAATTTTTAGTGCTGTACAGTATTTTTATGCCATAAATTCATCTAGACCGCAGTGAATTCAGATCCTTGTAATCTACTGGTTTCTTAGTCATTCTCTCCTCTTTTATAAAGAGTTCAGAACTTATAGTATTTTGTTCTACCTATCCCAAATCTTTTCTTTCTCCTTAGAGACTTCAATATATACTTTGATGTTCCATCAAACACCTGGTTTCCAGTTACTTAAACTTTTCCAGTCTCATGAGTTTTATCTTCACTTTATCTCAGCCACCTACAGGGATAGCATTAGAAGATCATAGATTTGAAGCTGGAAGGGTCTTTAGAGATCATTGTGTGAGCCCTTTCCACAGTGTCTGGTACATAGTAAGTACTTTATCATTTATTGACTGACTGACAAGTCCAACTACTTCATTTTGTAGTTGAAGAAACTGAGATTCAAAAATGTTGTGTCTTAACTAGAGTCTCACAGCTAGTAATTAATTAAAATGGGATTTGAATCCAGGTCTATCTCACTAGAAGTCCAGTACTCTAATAATGATACTACCAAATTAAGAAAAAGATGGTGAGTTATTCAGACAGCAGAAGAAGGCCATGAATATGAAAATAAAGAATTTTTACTTCTGGGCCTGGTGGTAGAAGGCTAATAAAGATTTTCTAGAGGAGAGAGGTAGTTAATGTATTCAGGATGGTGGGCATGGGGGAAAAATGTAGAGGACATTTTTTTTTCTTTTTGGGGCAGTGAGGGTTAAGTGACTTTTCCAAGGTAACACAGCTAGTAAGTGTCAAGTGTCTGAGGCCAGATTTGAATTCAGGTCCTCCTCAATCCAGGGCCCATGCTTTATCCACTGCACTACCTAGCTGCCCCCAAATTAGCCAAAAGGGTGAGAGAAGTGGGAGGTAGTTCTATGAGGCATGTTTTTTTCATGATGTCTGTCATTTCTTACAATCCATCTCATTTCATTTCCATGCCACACATATCATTTAGTCCCACATCTCATTACACCATCCATCTGATTATATTATACAACTCAGTAGCTCAATCTTTCATTCCTGTGTGATGTGTGTCTAAACACACATCACATCTTGGTGCCTGTTTCTATGGGATGAATCTTTGATATGTTATTACATGAGTTTGCTGGGTCCAGGCTCTGCAGTAGTCCAGGGGCCTACTACAGACCCATCCTTGGAGACCAGAGGAACACAGAAAAGCGATGAGTTCCCAGCTGCATCTCATAGTCTCACAGATGGTCTGACCCAAGGACCATATAGGAGTTACATAGAGTTTGACATGAAAGAGCACAAGAACAAAGCCTACTCCCCAAGCCATTTTCTGGGCATTCTCTTTTACAATGCACACAAAATATCACCTAAGGTTGACAAATCTGTCCTCTTCTCTCCAAACCAGCTTCAGGTGGGCTTACCAGAGTTCATTTCCAATGTGGTCTTCTACCCTCATACCGACTGCAAATTTGTTAAATATCTAGCCTAAAAGAAAAGATTGGTGATACAAATAATCTAAAGCCATAGATAATTCCCAAATCACTCTTCTTTGATTTTGGAGCACAGCAGCTATCCTTTGTATAATAGCTTTGCAAGTATTCTTGCTCATATCCACATAGCACTTTAATTTATATAAAGCATTGTAACGATTGGAATGATGCCACCTGCTGTAGACTTACTGTAGAAAAGCTGCAACATGAGGTGAATGTCTCTGAGGGCAAGACTATGTGTCTTTTCTTTGGCGTCAGGAAGTGACATTTGCTGGTGGGAGGAAGAAGGGGGAGCCGGGTGCTCTGACTCACTCTCTTTCCTGGGGACTCTGGCAGAGAGGGGAGCTAGAAATGTGTTCTCCCTTTAATAGATAGATGAATGTAGGCTTTTCTCTCTCTCTTTACCAAATTCCTATTCTCCTTAATAAATGTTTAAAAGCCTAACTCTTGCTAAAGCTTATAATTTATTGGCGACCATTCATTAGATATTTTAGACAGACTAGCTAGAATTTTAGCTTTAACAGCATTTTCCTCACAACAACTCTAAGTTAGGTAATATGTATATTATTATGCCTATCATCCAAATGAGAAAGTTAAGTGACTTGCCCAAGATTCCATAGCTTGTAAGTGTTTGAGGTTGATTTCAAAGCTTGGTCTTATGATTTCAAGTCCAGGACTTATTCCATTATGTTATACCACTTTTCAATATGTTTTATATATACTAATATTGAAATGAATTTCTATTCTTTGAATATATACCAACTGACTATGAGATAAAGCTATCCATAAAAACAGCACACAAAGCATATATCCCATATAGGGAAATGATAAAATTGGTAATACCATATTTAAACACAAAACCTCCTCCTTGACAAAGTTGCTCAACAGGGAGATGAAACCAGAATTATTAGAGTGTTTGGGTCCACTGTGTAGCTAAGGTGTCTTCATCAATCTTGAGATTCTCACTTCAGATGCTCATTTCTAAAGAACAATGACTCATCCAGAATTATGTAGAGATCAATGGCAATATCAATTAACATCTAGAATGCTTAATATTTCTCCCTTCCTTCAATAATATACTATTCCCAAAATGTGTAAGTTTGAGATTGTAAAGGAAAAATACGAAAAGGAAATGATTTTCAACAAAACTGGAAATTTTTACAATTGCCTTTTAGAATTGTTTTTCCTTTTCAGTGTTAGAGAAAGAAGGACCAGCCAGCTGTTACATCCTTACCTCCCTATGGATATTGTGGTATACTGGCAGACTGACGGTGTAGTATCCCCAATACAAGTGTAGGGTACCATGGCTTTAGCTGTATGCCCGGGTCTCTCAAGGGAAAATCTGACCTCCTATTCATCCTGTTTCAAAAGGGGAGATATGTGTGCATGCACATCTTTCAGGCACACCATTATATCATTACCCTGTCCTCAACAGTCTTAGAGACTTTCTTATCAACAGTTTCCTAGGGAAGTATAATTGGAGTGTGGGATACAAGACATGCAAAACTGAATATCCAAATTAGGAAGAGACTTCCAGGCTGCACTTAATGTGCATTCAGTATCAGCTAGCCAAGCATAGGGAAGTCATTCAGCTATTGACCAATCGACCCCCTGTGCAAGTGCCCCCAAACCTCTGATTCACACTTGCATAAACAAAGAAGATTATCTGCAAAGTATGCTTACATGTATAAATATCAGGGAAGGTTGGGGAGGAGCAAAACAGGAATTCACATAATCTCCCCTGCCATCCCAGACACTGACCCCATATAAGTAAGTATCCTTTAAATAAATTCTATCTCCTTAACCCTGCAGCTGCCAATGGCTTTCTTTGGTCTTGAGTTGTTATCTAGGTGGTACAGGGGAGGTATATATCTCAGTTCCTGCATGTACCCAACAAAGGGTGTAATTGGCAGAATTCTGTACCCAACAACAAGGCAGGTAAATATAAAGACTGTTAAGAGAGAAACAGATAATCTGTGAGGTAGTTGGTTAGAGAATGACTATTAACTGGGTCTCCCATTTCCTTTCCTAATTCAACCGGTGTTAAGGGAGCAGCTTTTTTTTTTTTTTTTTTTTTTTTTTTTTTGGTGAGGCAATTGGGGTTAAGTGACTTGCCCCGGGTCACACAGCTAGTAAGTCTCAAGTGTCTGAGTCTGGATTTGAACTCAGGTCCTCCTGACTCCAGGGCCGGTGCTCTATCCACTGCTCCACTTAGCTGCACAAGGTAGCAGCTTTTTAAAATGAATTGAGATAAGGGCATAGAGAAAATTAATAAAGAAGGAAAGAATTAGGGGGATGAACAAAGATTGATAGTACAAAAACTCTGCTTTGCATATATTTTTACTCCAGGTAACAGATTTATATAGCCAGTGAATCTTTGGGACTAACCATTCTTTGGATTGATGTGGAACAAGAGACTTGATAAACACTTAGTACCATCCTAACAAATTTCCAAAGGTAAAGTATATTTGTTCAAGAGGTAGTGGGCTTCTCATTACTGAAGGTCTTCAAATGGAGCGTGTATTAACATTTGTCAATGATATTGTAGTTTCACGCTGAACTAAATGACTTCTGAGGTCTCTTCCACCTGATATTTTGTGATTCTTTGAAAAACCTTTCAGTATTCCACAAAACCTAACACACACACACACACACACACACACACACACACACACAACTATCATTGATATCCCAAGTCAACAATTAACTACAACCATACAGGTATATGTTAGTCACTTGAGTGAGCACTGAATTTGGAAGTCAGTGAAACTGACTAGACATGATTCTACCTGTGTGATCTTGAACCAAACACTTCACTTCTAAAGATAATACATTTTTCATCTGTAATACTTTCTTACAGAAATAACTTTGTGTCTATTATAAATTAGCTAGCAGCTGAGAAGCTCTATTAAAATTCACTTCACTATCTGAAAGGACTGTTGGTCCTGCACTTCTGTTTTTATCTGCATATAATTATGATTATGGATCATAATCACTGTCTGTCTGACCTTCAAAATTTAGAAGCTGAAGAAATGTGGCATCCTTTCCTGGGTCACTTCCCCATCCCCAAATCCTCCAAGATGACTCAGGTACCTTCAATTGGTAGTCAAACAGTGCCTGTCCCTATCTGATTCCAGAAAACAGCATATAACCCAGGAAAGGATGTGGGAGGTGTGAAATCCTGGCAGAGAGAATCTGGCTCTATTGCTGTGGGCTGCCTGCTGATTGTGAGAGATGTGAAAACCAAAAGCCCTCCCCAACCCCAATCAGTATGCAAAATAGGTCTAAGAGGCCACTGAGATGATCCATTTATTATCTCTGTGGTGACAGGGAGAGGCTGAGGGAATGTAAAGACTTGAATGACAGGTGCTCTGCTGAGCTGGGAATTCAAACATTTCATTGGGTCTTTCTGGAATTCTGACAGTTTCCCTCACACTTGAATGCCATTTTAAAAATTACACCTGTTTGCCCATAGCAGCTGTCATATATGTGTTTGGGGGATAGGTTATTTCTCCCCTCTTCTCTCTCTGCCACTTTCCTCTCTTGCAGTCATTTTTTTCTATTTCGACATCTGTCATTCACACAACCACAGACAAAGAAACAGCCTGACAGGAACAGTAGACATTAAAGAGAATTACTCATATTCCTATTGCTCTTTCACAGGCAACCCTTTACTGTTGGCTCCATTATCTTTACTCCAGGACTGAGTACTTCTTGGAGTAGATGGAAACATATTTAAAAGGCACTGACTACTTGAAAAATTTAAGCTAAGAAACTTATCATGGATTGGTTTAATCCAAAGAACTGGCAAGATGGTGGGAGGGTTAAAGGAAATACAACTCTGCTCTTTTCCAAACTATACAAGCAAAGATCAAAAAAGAGCATTAGATCGAATGACAATTGGTAAATGCTAGGAGAAATTACAGAGAATGTATTTTTTTCTATCCTAGTTTGGTACAGGAAGACAGGTTGTGGCTTGTACTAGGAAGGGGGTACAACACAGGAAGGCCTAAACAGAAGCTTTTCAACTTAGGATCAGTGTTAGGGCCTACAGGTGTGTACCTGAGAAAGGAATCATGGAATAGCATGAGGCTACAACTTTGACACCAGAGTTAGGGAGCCTTCTAATGCTCTCACTGAATTAATGACTATATCTGTGTAGGGGGAGGGGGAAGGGAGCTTAGACCAAGGGAAAGCCTGCAATTCTTTAACTCAATGCATGTTGACTGAAGCTGGGGCCAATGACTATCTACTAGAGCCAGACTTACCACAAACATGCATCTGCATTATCTGGACCCCCAAACTGGGATTGAAAGAATGCAGAATTTAGACCAGGAGGTCAGCAACCAGACCATGCCATAGAAGATATTGCAAAAAGTTTGCAGCATATTGACCTGCACTGCCCTGAGGTACTCTCAAAGGACAAAATGCTAAATACCTGGAAGCAGCATCAACAAGATGCCAGATAACAGATATTAGGACAAAACAGAACCCTGATATTCCCTGAAGAAGTGTATATTGTTTGGTCTTGGGACAAAGTCTCAATTTAGGAAGTATGACTGGGAAAACAAGCAAACAAAAGAAGACACTGATGATAAAGAAACATTATGGTTCCAGGGACACCTGAGATACAAATCCAGAAGAAAACTCCAAAGAATCTACAAGCAAAGTCTCAAACAAAAACATGACTTGGTCTGAAGGATAACTAGAATTCTTGGGAGAAATGAAAAAAGAGATATTTGTTTTATTTTTAAAAATGATAATATAAATGAAATGAAAGCTCTAAATTGAATGATGAAAAGATGAATAGATTATTATAAGGGGTTAAAAATCTGACAGATTCCTTAAACCTCCAAAAAATCAACAGCATTTCTGCGTACCAATAACAAAATCCATGGGGGAATAATAGAATGAGAAGTGCTACCCAAGAGCAGATTAAAGATGGTGGAGTTAAGTGTCATAACTATTAAACCTTGTCCAAAATATCTCCCACAAAATGACCACAGAAAACACTAAACATAATTCTTGGCAGGGAAGCCTTAAGAAAAAGTCATGGTATTTTTTATAGTCCAGAGCATCTTAGGAGGAAAGAAAAGTTTGTGTATTCTGGGGGTGGTGGTTGGCTTGGAGCATGGTGGAGCAGGTGGAAGCAGTACCAGCTATGGCTTCAGAGTAGCAGCAGAGCCCAGGGATAGTAAAGCCCAGGGAATTTTGAGCCTGGTCAGAAAGATATCCCAGTGGGTCCTTATACTACCACTTGGCATAGGATCAGGTGTTATTTGGCAGTTCTATTGCCTATTACCTAGTTATGGGACACAATTTCAGGGTAGAGAGGAGCAGACACAGACACAAGGTAGCAGGAATTTTATCTGGGTGAGGATCATGGTGCAGAACACGAGGGCAGTGATCAGACTTCTCCCTGGATCATACCACATTGAAAACACCAATACTTAGATTCCCTAAGATCAAGCTGTGAAAGTAGAGGACATTAAATACTGAAGCTCAAGCCAGTCATTCTCAATAGAGGTAGGTAGAGCTTAACTCTAACATAAAGTCTAAAATCAAGAAGTGAACTGATAAAATGAGTGTATGACAACTAAAAAAAATCACCTGATGATAAAACTACTATGGTGACAGGGATCAAGAAAAATTCATAAGAAGACAATGACTTGAACACATCTACAATCAAAACTTCAAAAGGGATGTAGATTAGACATAAGCCCCAAAAGAATTTCTAGAAGAGCTAAAAAAAGAGATAAAAAGAATAAAAAAATTAAAAATTGAAAAATAATGGAAGAGGAAAAATTGGGGAAAGAAATGACAGCTATGCAAGAAAATTATGAAAAAAGAACTAAAGTACAAAAATGCTGAAGAAATTAACTTATTAAAAATAGAATTAAGGAGATAGTAAAAGAGATAAAAATACTTAGGAAAATTCCTTAAAAATCATAATTGGTCAAATGGTAAAAGAAGCTGAAGAAAATAATTCCTTAAAAATTTGAATTAGTTAAATGGAAGCTAATGATTCCAAGAGACATCAAGAAGCAATAAAACAGTCAAAAGACTGAAACAGTAGAAGAAAATGTAAAATATCTTACAGGAAAAATAGCTAACCTGGAAAATAGATCAGAATGGATTAGAAGCCAGAATCCAACAATATGTTGTTTATAAGAGAAACTCTTGAAACAGAAACACACACATGGACTTAACATAAATTGGATTGGACAGAATCTATTATGTGTCTTTTGAAGGTAAAAAGGCAAGGGTGACAATCATGATATCAGACAAAGCAAAAATAGATCTAATTTAAAGAGATAATCAGGGAAACTATACATTACTAAAAGGTGTCATAGACAATGAAATAATATCATCACTAAAATATATGTACAAATAGGCATAGTATCCAAATTATTGAAGGAAAAGAATTTAATTACAGCATGGACCTGTAGTAAAATATTACTAGTGGGAGACCTCAATTTACCACACATGGCCTGGGAAATAGAATGAAGAGAGATAATTGAAGAATTATTGGACTACCAGAAAGACACGATCCAAAAAAGATTCCTTCTCGCACCCCCTTTTTGTCTCTCAGTCTTTTCCTGCTTCCTTTAGTATGTTATCTCCCCCTTTAGATTATAAACCTCTTGAGGGCAGGGATGATCTTTTGTTTTATTAATTATATCCCCAGTGCATAGCGCAGTGTTTGGCACATTGTCAGCACTTAAATATTTATTGGATTTGGATTTATTAGATTTACTATTTACTTTGGATGCAAGTACAAAGAACAAAGCAATCCCTCCTTACAAGGTACATACGTTGTATATGGAAGTTTTATAAGAATGATTTATAGGTTACAGGTAGGTGGCTCAGTGGATAAAGCACCAGCTCTGGATTCAGGAGGACCAGGGTTCAAATCCAGCCTCAACCTGACACTTACTAGCTGTATGACCCTGGGCAAGTCACTTAACCCTCATTGCCCTGCAAATTACACACACACACACGTGTGTGTGTGTGTGTGTGTGTGTGTGTGTATATATATATATATATATATACATATATATATATATACCTTGAATGTAAAATAGGCTCAGTTCCTTCTCTTCCTCCTTTGTTCACCTATTTTCTCATAAAATATATCTTGTCAAGGGTACCAGAGGTTCCTGTTTGCAGTTTATATAGCACTTATTGTATAAAGCCTCAGAACATTGCAGGACCTCTCCAACAAAAGCTATTATTATTCTAAAGAGATCAGTGTAATAATCCATACTGGAAAAGCTAAATGGACAAAAAATGCCTATTGTCCAATATGACATGCAATTAAACAGCCAATCTATTAAGTTAGTGTATCAGTATATTCATTTGGGACAGGATATCACACAGAGAGAATGCACTGTGATCAGAACTGAAGTGAAGGGAGTAGGTAGGGTAGGTTTTGAACAGTGCTTTTAACAATCTCAAACAGTTTCCCAGTGTAAAGATCTCTCTTTTAAATATGCATTCTCCCAGTCATGCTCTACAGTTGTAAACCCAGGAATATCACAGTCCCCAAAGAATTAAAATTATCAGTTTCATAAAGATATATGGAGGGTATAAGCAATCTTCAGTATGTTTCCAACAATAATCTATATTCAGTGAACTTTATAGTTGTATCTTTTAAAAAGGGTTGATTGATAGAGCATAGAAATCTTATTCTAGGTTATAATTAATATTATCGTAGAGGATATTAAGAGCCATCACATCTTCAGAGAGCCTAGTCTTATCCCCATCTAAATAGTGTCCTGGCCATGTTTTACCACATGCCCAGTCACAATACTGTTTTGCATGGAGGAATGCCTGGATGGCTAGCCTTGGAGTAAGGAAGACAGACTCTGACTCAGATATTTATTAGCCTGGAAAAGACACAACCTCTCTGTGCCTCAGATTCTTCATCTGAAGAGATCAAGATAAAAAGGTAAAAATCAAGAGGTTGGAACTGGTTTTCTCTAAAGTCCCTTCCACCTCTAAATCTATGATTCTATGATATCCCTGGCCTCTCCTTAATACAACTACTATTTCTTTGTACTTCAAAACTCACATACCTTCTGCCTCCTCCCTAGCATTAGTTCCCTAGCATGGTTCTACCACAACAGCAAGGCTCTATTCAATAATGAAAAGGGGAAAAGATCTTTTTGTTTTTTTCTTCATATGTCACTACTGGTGTGTAGTAGTGGTACAAAATGGCATAGTGTAATGGAAAAAATAAGAAATTTGAACTTGAGGAAACCTGTGTTCAAATGCTAAATCTGACAGAATACCTGTGTGAGCCCAAGCATTTCTTGTTATTGCTCTGAGCCTCCATTTTCTTCTCTGTAAAATGGCAGTAATAGCATCCAGCTTCTTCATGAGGTTTAAATGACCATGTAACTCATCCCCTTTTCATTTCCTCATCTGTAAACTCAACTGCAGTCCCTGCTGTCCTTAACCTACAGGTTTGTTGAAAGGTTCAGGTGAGAGCATGTGTGCAAAATGTTTTTGTAACCTTTAAAACTCTATATAATTATCACCCATAATTATTACTATTCTTTGTATTCCTTTCACTTTGCCCACCCCTTCTTATATCTTAAATTCAAAGGGCCCACAAGATTCTAAGTTCCGTGCAGAAACTAGTTCATTAATGAACATGAGAAAATAATAATACTTGTAATAAACCATGTAATTCCTAGAAGTTATGGAGGAAAACAAAATCAACCCACATTAACATGGACAACTTACAGTGTGTTGACATCTTATTAAATTGGAAATGTGATCACACAATGATAAAAATAAATAAGCCATGTCAGACACATATTATGTATGTATTTTTAGAAAGCTGAATATTTTCAGCTAATTTTTCACACCAGAAATCATGAAATAGCTGCACAAAAAGGCATTGCTTTCCATTGGCTTCAAAGAAAGAGAAAAATACTAAGGAGAGGTCAAGGAAAGAGAATTGTGTTTAGCTCACATGATGCTCAAACCTTGCTTGTGGTGTAGTAGAAAGGGCAATATACTAAGAGGTATAAGGGATGGATTTATGTTCAGACTCCATTGGCTCACTAGCTGGGTGTTGGGCATATAACTTGACTATCTGAGCATCAGTTACTTGATCTTTCATAGTCACTCATTCCACCTCACAGGGTTGTGAAGAAAGTACTTCTTGACCCTCAAAGTGTTTATAGAAATGTTGGAAAATAACATTAACAACAATAACAATGAAAATAGACAACCTCTGGCTACAACCTAGGAAGTAGCTAAGATTCAAGAGTAGAAGAGACCCTTCTTGGGTGAATAAATTCAAACAAAAACATGTCAACAAAGGAATAATGAATAAACTGACTGAGTCACGCAGATTCTGGAAGTGCAGTGCATAGGGTGCTGAGCCTGGAATCAGGAATGCCTGAGTTCAAATCTTGTCTCAGACATGTAATAACGATGAAATCATGGCAAGTCACTTCTATTAATCTAGATTTTCTTCAGATGTAAAATGGGGGAAAATCATAGAACCTGCCACTCAATGTTGTTGTGAGGATCATATGTGTAAACAGAAAACTCTTAGCTTGCTGTATAGCACATAGTAGACATTATATAAATGCTTATTCTCTTTCCTTCTTCACCTCCTTTTTTAGAAATTGAGGAGTTAATGATGTAAACTTAGCATCAAGTAGTTGCAGCTAGAAGTTATAGAAGTATTTTTATTATTATTATTATTGCAGGACAGTGGGGGTTAAGTGACTTGCCCAGGGTCACACAGCTAGCAAATGTTAAGTGTCTGAGGCTGGATTTGAACTCAGGTACTCCTGAATCTGGGGCCGGTGCTTTATCCACTGTGCCACATAGCTGCCCCTAGAAGTATTATTTTTACGGAGTTCAGACCTATTATTTATATATTATTCAAGGAAATAGTAGAAACAATGCATCACTGCAGGCTCCAAAAATTATAGCTACTGAATACTTAGCATGACAGAGTCAGTTGATTAGTATTGTTTATAAATGCTTACTATCTTTCATTACTTAAGATAAGACAAATCCCCATTCCAAAAATATAGGCCTCATTATATTTTTGAGAATTCAATTAAACTGTTATACTAGAACTGGACCATCATTATAGGCAGATTTCTGCTCCCTACCCCCAGTCATTCAGCTACAACACTGATCCAAAAAAAATTTAAGAACAACATTTTGAATAGGTGTTGCCCTGCCAAATAGTATCAAATCTCCAAACTACATGGCTTAAAATGCTTTCAAAATGCAGAAATATGTCAGAAGGAATTAGAATCATGTGGAAATAGGATGAGGTATATATCACTCCTGTCATCTGGTGTGAGACTGGAATTATTCCAAAGAAGCTTTCAGTGAATTTATAGATTAGCTTACATCCCAATACTTTTATTCAATTATAAAAAGCAGAAATTTTATCTACCTGTGCAATGTATTTGTGGCTGATTTTCAGTCATTTTTTTCAGTTGTGTCTAGCTCTTTGTGTTTGCATTTGGGGTTTTCTTGGCAAAGATACCGTAGTGGTTTGCCATTTCCTTTTCCTGCTCATTTTACAGATGAGGAAACTGAGGCAAACATTATTAAGTGACTTGCCTAGGGTCAAACAACTAATAAGTATTTGAGGCTGAATTTGAACTCAGGAACATGAGTCTTCTTGACTCCAGGCCCAGTATTCTATCTGCTATGACCCCTAGCCACCCTGTGAAATGTACACAGAATATTAACTATTCAGGAGTAATAGCAGGAAAGTGACTCATTCCAATGTCATCTCTACCTTAATTCCATCAAAAAGGAAAATGTGTTTTTTTTCCTAGTGCAGCCCCTTTATTTTTTTCTAATAAAAGTATTTTATTTTTTTCCCAGTTATATATATATATATATATATATATATATATATATATATATATATTTCTCAACATTTGTTTATACAAGTTTTCCAGTTTCAGATTTTTCTCCCTCCCTCCCCTCCCTCAACCCTCCCCTATGAAAGAGGCAATCTGATATAGGTTATATATATAATAACATCAAACATATTTCTGCATGTCACGTTATACGAGAAGAATCAGATCAATTAGGAAAAACCTCAAAATAGAGAAACAACAGCACCAAAAGCAAAAGAAATAGTATGGTTCAATCAGCATCTATACTCCACAGTTCTTTTTTTTTCCTCTGGATTTGGAGATCCCCTTCCATCATGAGTCCCCTGGAACTCTCCTGTACCATTGCATTGGTGAGAAGAATCTAGTCCATCACAGTTGATCAACACACAATGTTGACACTGTGTACAATGTTCTTCTGGTTCTGCTCATCTCACTCATCATCAGTTCATCCAAGTCCTTCCAGGTTTCTCTGAACTCCTCCTGCTCATTGTTTCTTACAGCACAATAGAATTCCATTACATTCATATACCACAACTTGTTCAGCCATTCCCCAACTGATGGGCAACCCCTCAATTTCCAATTCCTTGCCACCAAAAAAACAGCAGCTATAAATATTTCTTTACATGTGGGTCCTTTTCCCTTTTTTATGATCTCTTTGGGGAAAAGACCCAAAAGTGGTATTGCTGGGTCAAAGGGTATGCACAGCATTATAGCCCTTTGGGCATAGTTCCAGATTGCTCTCCAGAATGGTTGGATCAGTTCACAGCTCCACCAACAATGGATTAGTGTTCCAATTTTTCCACAGCTTCTCCAACATTTATTATTTTCCTTTTTTGTCATATTAGCCAATCTGATAGGTGTCAGGTGATACCTCAGAGTTGTTTTAATTTGCATCTCTCTAATCAATAGTGACTTAGAGCATTTTTTCATATGGGAATAGATAGCTTTGATTTCTTCATCAGAAAACTGCCTGTTCACATCCTTTGACCATTTCTCCATTGAGGAATAACTTGGATTCTCATAAATTTGATTTAGTTCCCGATATATTTTAGAAATGAGGCCTTTGTCAGAATTACTGGCTAAAAAATTGTTTCCCATCTTTCTGCACCCCTTCTAATTTTGGATGCATTGCTTCTGTTTGTACAAAATCTTTTTAGTTTTAATGTAATCAAAATCATCCAGAAAATGTGTTTTTAAATAATTATATTTCTACCTGCCACAGTGATCATTGGTTGATGTAATTTATGTGGAAATAATTTTTAATTTAGAGAGTGCTATGCAAATATTTGTAAGAGAGGCAGATTATTTATTTGGTAGATTTTTTCATCTTTAATATACCCATAATTGTGTATATATGTGTACATATTATATGCACAAGTATGTATATATATATATATATATATATACACATACGCATATATATGCATATGTTTGTGTGTGCATAGGTCAGCAGGTGGGTCTGTTTTGCTTGGAATATAATATAAAAGAATGAGAGGTATGAAATACCTTAATAATTAATATGTAGCCATATTGTTTGAGGCTTTAGCTGTTGAGGTGAGCGCTTTGTGTTTTATCCTAGCTGTGGTAAGAAGCCACCAAAGTTTCTTTAGTGGAACAGTGCATAGTCAGATTTTCCTTTGAGGAAAATTATTTGGGAACCTGTATGAAGGATTGATTGGAAAGGGGGAGAACCTAGAAGAAATATGTCTAGTAGTTTAACAAGATATTTCAAAGAACATGTTAGTGATAACAACTGCAAGTTCTTTTGGTACCTAGTTGGGGGGGGGTCTAATTCTTCCATTTCCAATGACTTGAACTCATTGAGGGCTAGAGGATGCTCATATTTAATATCCTTATTTATACTAAATGATTGACCAAGAGTCGATCGTTGTCATCAGGTCTGACAAATCCTGGGCTCTCTGTCCTTTACAGCTTGAACACACTTTAAATCTTTGATTCTATGCCAGGTATGCCAACTGATCAAGAGCCTGTCTTAGTAAGAGGGTGAGAGACAGAGTTGGAAAAGCTTCAAGGGTCCAAGATGAAAGGGGAAGAGGAAAAAAGCCCACTAATCTAGTATGGGCATCCAGGGAGTCCTCCAGAGCTATAAAAGGAATTTCAGAAATAGATGAAGGAAATAAAAAAGAAAATAAATTTTAGGTTATGATGAGAAAAAAGTAAGAAGACTTTAAAAGGGATTAGGGATGAAAAAATATAGAGGAGATGATGCTTGCAGAGACAAAGAGACGAATATTTCCGGTGAGTCAGTGATATCTGAAGTACATAGAGGAAGAAAGGGGGAATGTGGGGAGAGAAGGAAATGGAAAAAAAAAGTCCCTGAGACTAATAGACTGAGTTTCTTTGTTTTTGTTTTTTTGCTTTGCTTTGCTTTGTTTTGTTTTTGTGGGGCAATGAGGTTTTAGTGACTTGTCCAGGGTCACACAGCTAGTGTCAAGTGTCAGGCTGGATTTGAACTCAGGTCCTCCTGAAGCCAGGGCTAGTACTTTATCTACTGTGCCACCTAGCTATCCCCTGAGCTTTTTCACTTTGAAGTTTGGCTCCAAACTTTTCAGGCTTGTTTCTCAGTAGTCCTATTTACATTCTGTCAGGTAGAATTAACTCACTATAA
This sequence comes from Dromiciops gliroides, assembly GCF_019393635.1. Lineage (NCBI taxonomy): Eukaryota > Metazoa > Chordata > Mammalia > Microbiotheria > Microbiotheriidae > Dromiciops > Dromiciops gliroides. The sequence goes on from NC_057862.1 coordinate 552,443,349, forward strand.
AAAAATATATATATATATAATATTATAACACATAATATAATATACTAAATATAATATGTAACATTTTCTATAGATATCTATGTATCCATATCTGTACATACTTATATGTAGCATGCTTTCTTTCTCCTAATCACTATCAGCTTTACACAACGAATGTATATACAGATGTGTTTATATGTATGTGCATATATAAATATGTATATGTATATGTGTGTACACATCTATACATCTATCATCTATCTATCTATCTAATGGAATTTATATAATGCTTTCTCCCTCCTGATCAACATCAGCCTTACATAACCCTTTTTTCTGCCTTTCTAATCCATCCTATGTTGGGTGTGTTAGAAAGACCAACGATGATTCACTTAACCACTCTGGGTCTCCATTTATTTGTCTATAAGAAGAGGTGGGTAAATGTGAGATGACTTCTAAAGGACCTTCAAGCTCTAAAGCTATTTTATTTCACATTATCGTCATCTGTGGATGTCATTTTTACTTCCTTTGCTGAAAGTTCATTGAAGACAGAGTGTGTCTTATCTCAACTTGGTACTTTTCCCAGTGCCTAGCAAGTGCAGTTTATGTACAGAATAGACACTTAATAAGTGTTTTTTTAATTGAAAAGACCACAAAAGCATACAAGTACAGAAGGCTAGAGCTATGGTCTTTGTGAATAAAAACTGCTTCTAATTTTACCACAGAAAGCAAGGTTGACATTCCTTACAGAAAGGGCAATTTATTTTGTAGGAAGCAACTAGCTTGTGGGTTTTTAAATACACTTTCTAAAAGGAAGAAAACCATTTAGGCATGGAAATATATTTTTTACAACCCATATTGAAGATTTTAAAATGACTTCTGGTAGTCACTAAGCATTTATTATGTATTTACCAGGTGCCAGGCATTGTGCTAGGGTGAAGAAAAATATATAATAGTTCCTACCTCTAGGGAGCTTATATTCTACTGAAAACAATGCACTCATAGATATGAAAATACATAAACATACATATATGCATATATACATATGAATATGTATGTGTATGTAAGTAGTATGTAAGAGAATGGCATAATAGAGAGATGACCTTGAACACAGGAAAGCCAGATTTAATTCCTGCCTCTGACACATATAGGCTGTGTGACTCTGGACAAGTTCCTTAACTTCTCATTGTTCTAGGCAACTTTCTAAGATTTTAAGTCACAGATAGGGAGCTAACTTGTGTCAGTAGAGAGAGTTTACTCATCTGGGAATTCCCTATACCAAAGCAATGACAGTTTCATTCCCTATACTCTTATACATACATGCATGCATACATACATATTATATAAGTCTTAATGACTTTTGAGACCACCTATATATAGAAATTATATAATATTAATATATGCTTATATAATGTTTTATGTAATATATTAATTATATAATTTCTATATATAGGTGGTCTTGAAATCCATTAAGGCTTAAAATTGCACCAAAACTTTTGGAATACATTGTATGTCTATATACATACAAAAATTTGGTTTGAAAGAAGTATGATTATGAATATGAATTGGTGAGAGAAAAATAAATTCATGAATACATAATCTCTCTTCTCCCCCTCACTGTCCTCCTTCTCTCTTCCCACTAAGAGGAAACTGTAGGAGGGAAATTAAAGATAATAGAAACTTTTCTGCATACCAATAAGAAGTGTGATGTTCAAAAGGACTGCAACTGTCTCTTGGGGTAGGTAAAGAGCCAAAATTAGTCCTATGAAACCATATTTATAAAAGCAGCCTTTAAGAATAGGAGTTTGAAATGTACTTATTGAACTATACATGTGAACAGTGTGGAATATGCTTACATATTGTGATGGATTCAGTATGACTTGTGTAGAAGAGAGAAAGGGGATTGTTAAATACACTATGGAAGATGTCAACTTTTATGGTGATGCAATGAAAATAGCCCAAACTAATCTCTCAAAATCCAGAAAAATTGGCAGAATAAATCAGGAGTGAGTAATTCCTGTTAAAACAGGATGAACTACTACACAGTGACTGTCCTAAACATTTTCCTCTATCTTCATATGCCCTACACCTACCCTTCCCTTTTCTCTTTCAGGAGTGGACCTCAAATCTTAGGTTTCTGAGATCATAGAGATCATATGTCATAATATTCTTCCATTCAAGTCATTTGTCTGATTCCTTCCTTTCCCTGACAGGACCTTGTTTACTCTCTCTAATCTTTAGTCTCCCATTTTCTGCTGTTTCTTTTGCCACTACCTAGAAACTTCCTCAGGCCCCCAAACTTTAAAAATTCTTCATGTAACCCTGCTATTCCCTTAAGCTAGCATCTTGTATCTCTTCCTTTTCCCACCTAATTTCCTAGAGAGTTTTATTTATATTTGTTGTCTCAATTTCTTCCCTCCTTGGTTTCTCTCAATTTGGCTTCCCCCTCTATGGCCCAGCACAAACTGCTTTCTCCAGTTATTAGTAATCTGTGAAAAGCTAAATAAAATGGCCTTTTCTCAGTCCTTATCCTTCTTTACCTCTCTATGAATTGTCTACTCCCATCTTCCTAAATATATTCTTCTCTTGTTTCTCCTACTACATGTCTGGCTACTTTTTGATTTTCTTTGCTAGGTTATCATTCAAGGTCTACATGTCCCAAGAATATGTTGTGAACCTCTTCTATTCTCTACTCTATATCACATGACAATCTTTTCAGATTCTTGGATATGACATTAGTTTATTTCATCCTGGACTTGAAGCATCTTTGCAGTAAAATATTACAATGTGTGACTAAGCTAAGACAACAAGGTGGTAAAATACATAGCCTGTTGGACTTATATGCAGGGTGATCTGAGTTTGAACCTTGCCTCAGACACTTGTTACTACATCACTATTGAGATCAACTACATGATTTTGCTAAAGGATTTGAGAAAAACTTTGGCTACTTCTTTCAATGGCAGGGGATCCCTGATTCCACTGAAGCAAAGGGTATCACCTGAGCACAGAAACTCAAAGACAAATGGTATGAAAGAAACCAGAGTCCTCTATAGAACATATATGACCTTAAGAAGGCAGAATATGTAACATTTGAGGAAAGACATCAGTTTCCACCTATTCACCTTAAAACAATGTTTGGAATGATCTACTGAAGAAAAATGATGAACTTAGAGAAGGATCATCTGAGAAAAAGCAGGAAGAAAGATGATAGAGTAGGAGGTAAAGGCTAAGTACCTAAAAGGGAAGACCAGGAAAAAAATTATTATGAGGAGAAATATGAAAGAATTGTGTTTATAAAACAGACCTTAGTGGACTTGAGAATGAGGACATTGTTAAAAAACACTTTAGAGAGTGAAGAGATATTATAGGAAAAAGTAGTAAGATGTGCTATACATCACAAATGGTGGTTAATCCCCTACTGGAGCAGGAGAGAGGACACCTGTTCACCAGGAGGTAGTGAAGAGGAGAAACTGTAATATCTTTTTTTTTTCTTAATGTGCTAGTCAGACATTTTTCTCTCAGTTGGCCAAGTTTATAGAGAGTAAAGAGGGAGTGTGCTATGGTCAAACACAAACGCAAGGGTTTATGAAGACAATAAACATAAGAACAAAGAATTGTGATCTTAGGTACTAAGAATCTCTGAAATAGCAGAATAGCAAAAGTCTATGAATAAATTAGAGTCAACCCAAGATCTATCCCAAAGTATAATGTACATTATGGCAAAGAGAAAGATGAAACTGGGAAAAGGGAAACAATACAAATGGAAACACCATGGGATTTACTACATAATGACTTTGTAATATTTAATATTTATTGAAATGTTTTTTGTTTTATTTGGTGATGGGACAAAATTGCCAATCAACTTAGTGTATATCTTTGAGGCTCAGATGAGCTCATCTATTTGAAGCCATATTTTTACATATGTTGTATGTTCCTCAGGATGAATTTTCTGCCAAGTTTAGTCTGTGCCCCTGGTTAGTAGAATGTTTCCCTCAATGCTTATGGGGACTTCCTAAAATGATGATATTTTCCACTCTTGAATTTCTGCTTCCTCAGTCTCTTGGATAATAGGAAACTATTCTCTTTTGTTTACCTATTTGGAGAAACCATTTTGATGGAGAGAGACAGTAAAGGTCAGGGGAGGCATTCTCTACCCAGGTTTTTTAAAAATAATAAACATTTTTATTTATAGTTTGGGGTTCCAATTTTAATCCCTCTTTCCCTCCCTCCCCTTCTCCCCTCCCTGAGGCAGCAAACAATGAAATATGGATTATACATGTATGATTATGTAAAACATTACCATATTTGTCATTTTGTACAAGAACACTTGATTAAAAGAAAAAAAAGAAAGAGTGAAAAATAGCATGCTTCAGTCTGTTCCATCAATATCAGTTCTTTCTTTGGAGGTGGATAGTATATTTCCTATATAGTCCTTTGGGATTGTTTTGGGTCTTTGCATTGTTGTGATCATAAGTAAACAAATACTTATCAGTAGAGAGAGGGTGGAAGGTCAGGTGCAGCAAACAGGTGAAAATGGCATGGGGAACAATAAGTAGTTACTCCATTTCTTTTTCTTTTTGTTTTTGGTGAGGCAATTGGGGTTAAGTGACTTGCCCAGGGTCACACAGCTAGTAAGTGTTAAGTATCTGAGGTCAGATTTGAACTCAAGTCCTCCTGAATCCAGGGCTGGTGCTCTATCCACTGATTCACCTAGCTGCCCCTACCCCATTTCTTAATAGAATTAAATTGAGATGCACTATGGATAGAAGCCACTCTTAAACAAGGTCCATTTTGTCTTAGCTGATCTAATGAGGCTGGGGTAATAAGAATATTTGTTATAATAAAAACTAGCTATATATAATATTTGTATGACATAATGTCTATAATAGCTATGTACATAGAATTTTAAGGTTTAAAAAACACTTTAATAATATCTCATTTTATCTTCACAACAATCCTGACAATTACATACAATTATTATCCTCACTTTACAAATAAAGAAATGGAGACAAACAGCACTTAAGTCTTGCCCAAAGTCATACAGCTATTAGGTGTTTGAGCCTGGATTTGAACTCTGGTCTTCCAGAATAAAGGTTCAGTACTCTAACCATGGCCTCAAAGCAATTTTCATCGGTAAATAATTTACGTGCTTTGCCCATCTTTGAAAAATGAAAATAAAATGTAAAAGGGACTTGAATTATAAAATCCAAAGATGATGTATGTAGTATTAATGATGTCTCTATTTTGGAAGGAGGTTTCCCTGCCTGTGTGGTAGTGTGATAAATGTAGACTGCATTAAGATTTTAGAAAAGAGAGACTTAGTTATTGGCTACATAATAGCAAGGATTTATAAAGCACTTTAAAGTATGTAAAGTACTTGTATTACCTCATTTTATCCTCATAGTAACCTAGTGAAATAAATGTTATTATTATCCATGTTTTACAGATGAAGAAACTGAGGCTTAGAGAGAATAAATTACTTACCAAGGTCACTTAGCAAGTGTGTCTGAAGCCATTATAAATGTTTGAGATAGGATTCAAACTCGGGACTTCCTGATGCCAAGTCCAGCACTCTATTACATCACCTAGCTGCCTCATATAGGTCAAGAACTGTGTTATTTTACTGTCATGGTCCAGCACATCTAGGTTAACATTACCTAATATTTTCAGTGCAGTTATACTTCAGAATATATCCCTTTATACATGATAATCACCTTGGTGACCTGCTATATGAAGAACATGAGTTTTACCCTGTTCTAGTAGAGAAGATCCCTTACATTCACAGAAATCTGCCCAGCTCATGTTTGTCAGATGGTTTAGAGAATGTGAGCTTTTTAGAATATGAGCTATTTATTGCTTTGTCTTTGTATCTGCAGCTCTTAGAATATCACCCTTCCCATAGTAGGTATTTAATTCATGGTTATTGGATTGAACTCCCTTGGATTTAAGGTGACTGGCCATGAGACTGGACACTGTCACTGTCTATGGAATGGACCAATGTCAATTGATCCACAAAGGGACAGTAGTCATTACTTTGTTCACCTGGGATAATAGCCAATTGAGCAAACCAGTTCTAGATGGCCATAGATGCTGAATCCTATAATGCTTCTGGAACCTGGAACTGGATAAACTAATGAAAAAAGAAAGTGCCTGCTGCCTACTATAATACATAGGTAGGAAACACCATGTAACTCTTGTTATATTATTGAAATATTTTCAATTTTCCTGATGTTTTTAATGGCTCCCTTTTGATTTCTTCAGTATTAGAGGCATGAGATTAAATTATTTCTCACTCTTATGATTTTTGGCCTAGTTTGCTTTTTGGGAGTGTTTATCATGACTAAATTCAATGCAGACTCATATACTTCAACATTCCTTGTTTCTAGGATTTTTAGGGGGGAGTATCCTCTCTATTGATGCAAAACAAAGCTCTCCATCAATAGTAAATGATCTTGAGAAATCTCTGTGGCCAAAAACTTGATTACTTGTACTAATAAACTTGCTAATAAGCATCTCTAAATTTAGTAAGACTAGTACTCACACTATAGATGTATTCTATTATTATGCATATATTTTAAACCTTTCTACCTTGGTGGAAACTTTCAGAACTTGCCATTTTCTGGCCTAACCTTTAAGATCCCAGGGTCACTAGGTGTGATACAGTGGAAAGGATATTGGTTCTAAAGTCAGAGCACCTGGGTTCAGAATATTTTGCCTTTGACACTTCATGTATGACTTTGTGTAAATCACTACCTCTCTGGGTCTGTTTCCATGTTTGTAAGATGGAGGGGTGTGTATATTAGATTCTTTGGCTTCTGAGGTTTGTTCTAGCTCAATTTCTGTGAGCCTATGAACTATTTCATAAAAAGGGATCTGTGGTACAGTTTAGTGTGTGCATGTGTGTATATTTATATGTGCATATATACACACATATATGTAAAAGTATACATACCTACACCTAAAAAGATTAAATATACATATATGCATATGTACCCATACACATGATTATACCCACATACACACATATATGTGTGTATATCTATCTGTCTATGTCTATGTCTATATATCATTCTATCTATCATCTATCTATCATGTTGAAATCCAAGCTTAGTGAAATGAGAGTAAGAATCTAGTTGTTTTTTTGAATAAACATTTTTATTTAAAGTTTTGATTTCCAAATTCTCTCTCTCTCTCTCCCTCTCCCTTCTCTCCCTGAGATGGTTTCTAATTATGGAGATACAGGTTAGAGGCCATATACAATGTCAAGTCAGGTTGAGTATACTTGATGCATGGCTTTGGGGAGTATTCTAGTATATAAACTTAAAAAATTATTAAGTAAGGCATCACTTAAAATTCAATTATATAAATTAGACAGTGCTTGGCTTCAGATGGACTAGTGGATGAGAGTTAGAGATTTAGATTTAAGCTCCACATAAGGATAAACTATCTAACAATTAGAGTTGTATGACGATGGAATGGGTGGATCCACTTTTTGTGTGGTGATTTCTGTAATCATTTGGAGGTATTCAAGCAGAAGATAAATGGCTAATTTTTAGGGATTATGTCAAGGAGATTCATACTTCCAGTGAGTATTGTGCTAAATGAATTCTGAGGTTGCAACTCTGATCCTATACACATGTGCTTATGTGTAAATACATGCTCAGGAACACTCAGACACAAACACAGACAGCAGTCTAGGGATACAAAGAGAAATAGATACAAACATGTGCATATATATGTTTGAGTGTATGTATGTACATATGAATATATATGTGGATGTGTGTGTTGTGTGTATTCTTTTCACCTTTGGATAATTTTCCCTACTCCACTTTTTGCACAAATACCTTCTTGTACACATATCCCCTCCCCTCCCCCTGCTTTCTCTCCTTTTTTCCTTTTCTTCCCTTCTCTTTTGATTTAAAGTGCAATTATTCATCGAGTGCTCAAAAGCCTAATGCTTTGGTGTTCTTTTTCATCACTATCTTTGTCATTATCAAATGAATGGCTGCTATATATACACAATGAGGTCTTTCAGCCCCAGCAATGGCAATTCACCCTTGAAGAGACCCTATTTGTTCCTGGCAGGAGGGATCTATTCAGGAGGACTTGAGAACAATTGTACTCATTCATCCATGCTGCTTATCATCAGTCAGCTCAACACGTTTTATGTAATGGATCATCTCATTGGGGATGGAGGTGGGGCTGGGGAAAGGAGGCTGGAATAGGAAAGATTCCATTTTTTTCCTACCTGCACATTTCTCCATTGGAAATTCTTCACTGATGCTGCCTTTATTACAGCTCCAGTGGATAATTGGAAGGGCTTAATGAACATTATATATTCTTCAGCTACTGAGAACAAATAATATTTTGCTTCTCAACAAAAGAATCATCCCATTGATTCTTTTTTTTCCCATTGATTTTTAAGAGAACTTAGAATGTTATTATTTGTAGTCACATAACATCACTGGACTCTAATTCATACCAATGCCCAATATGACTTAGGCAAATTTAGAAAGGACTCATACAGGGCAGCATGCTAAAGATGACATGGTCCCCATGAGAGGTGAGATATTTTAAATCAAGTTATATCTTATTTCACACAGCTTTTTGATCTTTCTACAACCTATTCATTAATAATTACTTTGAGTATCTAAGACAATAGGGAGGAATCAGCCCATTTGGAACTTCCTTTTCTCCTCACATGAGGGTCAATGTGACATGGAACTTCTCAGAAAGCTTAAAACCCAATGAGAAGTGAGTGCTAGTATTTGCTTTAGGGGAAATGTCTAGATGAAGCCCATAGTATAGTTTTCTAAGAGTTAGAAGGGACCTTAGAAGTCATCATCTAGCTTAATTGCTTCATTTTATAAATGAGGCAACACAGAGGACTAGAAAATAAATAACTTGTCCAAGGTAATAGAGCTAGTAAATGGTAGAATTGGGACTGAAACCCACATATCTTGAGTCCAATGCAAGTCCTCCACCCCATTCCACCTCTCACATACCACAGTGCCTCACAAACCATCTTAGATGTTCCATGAACTCAGTAAGATAATTGAGGGATGTATAAGTTAATTGACTTAAATAACACAAAGACAAATGCTAGTGTAAACTGTAGCTGCAAAAAAAGGCAAGATTGAAGGCATGGTTATAATTTATTACTGATTGGGTTAGATATAGAGATTCTAACAGTAGACTATAAAGGAGTGCACTGGAAAGAGTACTGGACAGAGACTCAGGAGACTTGAGTTTGTTTCCTTTTCTTACTTTTTATAAGTTATATGGCCATGAACAAGTCAATTAAATTTTCTATGTTTCAGTTTTCTCAACTATAAAATAGGCATGATAATAGCTATACTGCCTTCCTCACAGGAATAATCTGAGAAAAAGACTAAGACATTGACCATTTCTTTTTTGTTTTTTTTAATTTTTTTTTTTGGTGAGGCAATTGGGGTTAAGTGACTTGCCCAGGGTCACACAGCTAGTAAGTGTTAAGTGTCTGAGGCCGGATTTGAATTCAGGTACTCCTGACTCCAGGGCCGGTGCTCTATCCACTCCACCACCTAGCTGCCCCGACCATTTCTCAATTGGGGAATGACTTGGATTCTTATAAATTTTATTTAGTTCCTGATATATTTTTAAGATGAGGCCTTTGTCAGAAGTACTGGATATAAAAATTGTTTCCCAGCTTTCTGCCTCCCTTCTAATTTTGGATCCATTGCTTCTGTTTGTACAACCCCTTTTTAATTTAATGTAATTAAAATCATCCATGTTGTATTTCATAATATTTTCTATCTCTTGTTTGGTCATAAACATGGTCTTCTAAAAAATGCCCCCTGCACCAATTACATATAAAAACATTTTTTTTTGATGAGGCAGTTGGGTTTAGGTGACTTGCCCAGGGTCACACAGCTAGTAAGTGTTAAGTGTCTGAGGCCGGATTTGAACTCGGGTCCTCCTGAATCCAGGGCTGGTGCTCTATCCACTGCGCCACCTAGCTGCCCCTAAAACAATTTTTAACATTTGTTGTTAAGTTGTTAGTTCTAAATTCTATCCCCCCTCCTTCCCTTTACCTCTCCCTGCAATGGTAAATGATCTGATATGGATTACATGTGTGTAATTATTTAAGACATTTCTTTATTAATCATTTTGTGAAAAAAAAACATGAACAAAACAAAAAAGAAAGAAAAAAGTAAAGATAGAGGGAAAAAGTATGCTTCAGTCTGCATTCAGATTCCATCAGTTCTTTCTCTGGAGGTAGAAAACATTTTTCTTCATGAGTCCTTTGGGATTGTCTTAGATAATTGTATTGCTGAGAATAGCTAAGTCATTCACAATTGTTCATCATATGATACTGTGTTTACTTAGTAAAATGTTTTTCTATTTCTGCACTCTGTATCAAATCATGTAAGTCTTTCCAGGTATTTTTGAAATCATCCTGCTTGTCATTTCTTATACCACAATAATATTTCATTACAATCATATACAACAAGTTGTTCAGCCATTCCACAATTAGTGAGGATCCCCTCAATTTCCAATTCTTAGCCACTAAAAAAGAGATGCTATAAATATTTTTGTACATATGGTGTATTTCCCCCTTTTTTAAGTTGTGAAAGTATTTTATTTTCCAGTTACATGTAGAGATAGTTTTCAATATTTGTTTTTATAAGATTTCTAGTTTGAATTTTTTTCTCTCCCTCCCCTTCCTCCATCCCTCCCCAAAACAGCAAGTAATCTGAAATAGGTTATATATGTACAATAACATCAAACATATTTCTGCATTAGTCATGTTATAAGAGAAGAATCAGAGCACAAAGGAAAAACTTCAAAAAAGAAAAACAACAGCACCAAAACCAAGAGAAATAGTATGGTTCAATCTGCATCCATATTTCACAGTTCTTTTTTTTTCCATCATGAGTCCTTTGGAACTATCTTGTACCATTGTATTGCTGAGAAGAATTAAGTCTATCACAGTTGATTAACACATGATGTTGATAATACTGTGTATAATGTTCTCCTGATTCTGCTCATCTCACTAATCATCAATTCATGCACGTTCTTCCAGGTTTCTCTGAAATCCACCTGCTCATTGTTTTTTTACAGCACGATAGAATTCCATTACATTCATATACCACAACTTGTTCAGCCATTCCCCAATTGATGGGCAGATCCTCAATTGCCAACTACTTGCCACCACCACAGAAAGAGCATCTATAAATATTTTTGTTCATGTGGGTCCTTTTTCCCTTTTTTATGATCTCTTTGGGAAAAAGACCCAGTAGTGGTACTGCTCTTTGGGAATAGTTCCAAATTGCTCTCCAGAATGGTTGGATCAGTTCATAGCTCCACCAACAATGCATTAGTGTTCCAATTTTTCCACAGCTTCTCCAACATTTATTATTTTCCTTTTTTGTCATATTAGCCAATCTGATAGGTGTCAGGTGGTACCTCAGAGTTGTTTTAATTTGCATTTCTCTATTCAATAGTGATTTAGAGCATTTTTTCATATGGCAATAGATAGCTTTGATTTCTTCATCAGAAAACTGCCTGTTCACATCCTTTGACCATTTCTCCATTGAGGAATAACTTGGATTCTCATAAATTTGATTTAGTTCCCGATATATTTTAGAAATGAGGCCTTTGTCAGAATTACTGGCTAAAAAATTCTTGCCCAGCTTTCTGCCTCCCTTCTAATTTTAGATTCATTGTTTCTGTTTGTACAAACCCTTTTTAATTTAATGTAATCAAAATCATCCATTTTGTATTTCATAATATTCTCTATCTCCTGTTTGGTCATAAACTGTTCTCCTTTCCAAAGATCTGAAAGGTAAACTATTCCTTCCTCTCCTAATTTACCTATGGTATCACCTTTTATGTCTAAATCATGTACCCATTTTGACCTTATTTTAGTATAAGGTATAAGATGTTGGTCTATGCCTAATTTCTGCCATATTATCTTCCAGTTTCCCAGCAGTTTTTGTCAAATACTGAGATCCTATCCCAGAAGCTCGAGTCTTTACTGGGTTTATCAAACAGTAGATTTCTATAGTCATTTACTACTGTGTCTCCTGTGCCTAACCTATTCCATTGATCCACCACTTAGCTAATACCACTTTATAGTATAGCTTCAAATTTGGTACAGTTAGCCCAAATTCCTGTGATTTTTTTCATTAGTTCCCTTGGTATTCTTGACCTTTTGTTTTTCCAGATGAATTTTGTTATTATTTTTTCTAGCTCTATAAAATAATTTTTAGTTAGTTTGATTGGCATGGCACTGAATAAGTAAATTAATTTAGGTAGAATTGTCATTTTTATTATATTAGCTCAACCTATCCATGAGCAATTGATATATTTCTAATTATTTAGATCTGATTTAATTTGTGTGAAAAGTGTTTTGTAATTGTGTTCATAGAGTTCCTGGTTTGTCTTGGCAAGTAGACTCCCAAGTATTTTATATTGTCTACTGTTGCTTTAAATGAAATTTCTCTTCCTATCTCTTCCTGCTGGACTTTGTTGGTCATTTATAGAAATGCTGATGATTTATGTGGATTTATTTATATCCTGCTACTTTGCTAAAGTTGTTAATTGTTTCAAGTAATTTTTGAGTTGTTTCTCTAAGTATACTATGATGGTTTTGTTTCCTCCTTGCCTATTCTAATTCCTTTAATTCCTTTTTCTTCTCTGATTGCTAAAGGTAACATTTATAGTACAATATTAAATAATAGAGGTGATAATGGACATCCCTGTTTCACCCCTGATCTTATTGGGAAGGATTCTAACTTATCTCTATTACATATATTGCTTGATGATGGTTTTAGGTAGATTCTGCTTATTATTTTAAGGAGAGCACCACCTATTCCTAAGCTCTCTAGTGTTTTTATTAGGGATGGGTGCTGTATTTTGTCAAAAGCTTTCTCTGCATCTATTGAGGTAATCATGTGATTTCAGTTAGTTTTCTTATTGATGTGGTTGATTATGTTAATAGTTTTCCTAATGTTAAACCAGCCTGGCATTCCTGGTATAAACACCACTTGGTCATAGTGTATTATGCTGGGGATCACTTGCTGTAATTAGATCATGTAAGTCTTTCCATGTATTTTTTATTTTTACTTTTATTTTTTGGTGAGGCAATTGGGGTTAAATGACTTGTCCAAGGTCACACAGCTAGTAAGTGTTAAGTTTCTGAGGCCAGATTTGAACTCAGATCCTCCTGACTCCAGGGCCAGTGGTCTATCCACTATGCCACCTAGCTGCCCCCTCCATTTATTTTTGAAATCATCCTGCTTGTCATTTCTTATACCACAATAATATTCTATTACAATCATATACAACAACTTGTTCAGCCATTCCACAATTGATGAGGATCCCCTCAATTTCTAATTCTTAGCCACTAAAAAAGAGATGCTATAAATATTTTTGTACATATGGTATCTTTCCCTCTTTTAAAAATTTCTTTGGGATATAGACCTAGTACTGGTATTGATGGATAAAAGGTTATGCAGTATATTTTTTAACCCTTTGAGCATAGTTCCAAATTGCTTTCCAGAATGATTGGATTAGTTCACAACTCTACCAGCAGTGCATTAGTATACAGTTTTCTCACTCCAACATTTATCATTTTCCTTTTCCATCATACTAGCCAATCTGAACAGTGGGACTTGATATCTCAGTGTTGTTTTAATTTGCATTTCTCTAATGAGTAGTGATTTAGAGAATTTTTTTATATGACTATTGACTGCTTTGATTTCTTCTCTGAAAACTCCAAGTTCATATCTGACCACTTATCAATTGGGGAATGACTTTTAATCTTATGAATTTGACTCAGTTTTCTACATGTTAGATACATGAGGACTTACACATAATTTCTGTACATATTTCCACCCAATTTTGTTTTCCTTTTCAGTTTGTTTACATTGATTTGTTTGTGCAAAAACTTTAATTTTTTGTAACCAAAATTATCCATTTTACATTTTGTAATGTTCTCTATATTGTGTTTGGCCCTAAATTATTCCTTTATTTATAGATCTGACAGGTAAACTATTCTATGCTTTCCCAATTTACATACTATGTCACCCTTTATATATAAATCATATACCCATTTTGACCTTATCTTGGTATAAAGTGTAAGATATTGGTCTATACCTACTTTATGCCACACAGTTTTCCCAGAAGCTTTTGTTAGATAATGAATTTTTATTCCCAAAACTTGGATCTTTGGCTTTATTAAACACCAAATTACTATGATCATTTATTACAATATGTTATGTATCCAATCTATTCCACTGATTCACCACTCTATTTCTTAGCCAAAATCAGATTGTTTTTTTATGAATACTGCTTCATAATACAGTTTGAGATCTGGTACAGCTAGGGAGAGACATGGTTTTTAAAAATGAACACATTATTATTTTTAGGCTCTTGCCTGAATGTACTTATCGGTGAAGGTTATCATATTTGATTCTGCATGTAACTTCAGGAGACAAACACATGCAGTGGAGATGGAGGAAATGGACACCTATCTAGCTAGATGATTAAAGTGGCATGACCTTCAGGGGTTCTTAACTTTTCCTTTCATGATCCCCTTCAGTATGAATTCTGTGGATGCCTTTTTAAGAGTGTTTATAAATGCACACAAAAAATATGATTGCAAAGGAATACAATTACATTGAAATACAGTTATCAATATTTCTAAAAGTTCACAGAAGTCAGGTTGAGTCTCTGTAAGGGGTATACCCTTGGATTGGATGCTTGCTACCTTTCTGTCTAATTTTCTGTCAGAAAATGCTAATAGTCTTAGCTCCTTAATTAGGGCTTTCATGAAGCTTTCAGGAAAGGTTTATGAAGTTTCATCCTAACTCCTTCCAGCCTTTCCATTGTGCTCTCTGGAATGTCTGTTCCATAGGCAACAGACTTTTCATCATCTTAAATCTATTTTTCTCCCACTCCTTTCATTTACTAGCTCTTACTGAAACCTATCTTTTCCTTGATGATATAGTCATCCTGCCCATTTTTTCCAGTGCTGGATGCACCTCTACTAATTCTCCTTGGCTGATTGGTAGAGGCAGGGGAGTTGGAAAGCTTCTTGTTCCCATTGCCACCTCTAGGTTCTCTCTTTTTCTCTTTCACTCAGTATTTCTCTTCTCCTCTTTTGAGGTTCATGCTATTCATATCTAACACCTCATCAACGTCCTGGTAGCTATTGTCTATAGAAACTCATGTTACTTCTCTTTCTTCCTCAATGAATTCAATACCTGACTAACATTTTCCTCCTTCCCAACACTTGGCCCCATACTAGGGGACTTCAAAATACACAAACATGTACACACATATATGTATATATTTACACACATGTATATATACATACACACATACATACATACACACACATATATATTATATATATGTTTCCCTAAATACCCTACCACTCCATTCCTCAACCCACCCACCTCCCATGAAATAGAAAGTTCTCTACCTTACCTCAGCTGAACACAAAAATGATCAAACCATTGACCTTACCATCACCCACAATTGTACCACCTCCATGTTCAAGAATTCTGAAATTCCCTTATCCAACCAAAATCTATTGATTTTTCACATCTCTCTCTGCCTCTCCTTATATAACTTTACTCTTCTTCCCCAGTCACTTGACCCCTGTCTCAGTCTTGGGTACCTCCATTCATTGCCATTGGTCCTACATAAATAATGTTGAATGAAGGTAGAGAAAACTGTGTAACTGCTCATATTGTGTCCACTACAAGTTTGTGTTACACAACCTCAACTGGGCTT
Organism: Dromiciops gliroides; assembly: GCF_019393635.1. Taxonomy (NCBI): domain Eukaryota; kingdom Metazoa; phylum Chordata; class Mammalia; order Microbiotheria; family Microbiotheriidae; genus Dromiciops; species Dromiciops gliroides. The sequence continues at coordinate 552,459,111 of NC_057862.1, forward strand.
CATTGCTGCTAGGCAATCCTATTATATAGAACTCCTTTTTAATTTTATTATCCCTACTTTCTTTAGCAGCTCTTCCGAATCTTTTCATCTCTCCTCAAATCTCCTATGACTCCCACTCCCTCCACTCTCTCAAAGGAGAATCTTGCCTTATATTTTAGAGAAAATAATGAGGCCATTCACCATGAACTCCCTCTTCTCCCCAATTACTCATCTATCACCGAGATGCCATATGACACTTTCTTTTCCTTTATTCCTGCTTCACATGATGAAGTAGTCTTATTCTTCACCAAGGCTAACCCATTTACTTGTTCAAGTGATCCCATTCCATTCCATCTCCTCCAACAAATTACCTTGTCTGTCATCTCCACTCTTTCACTTATTTTCTTTCTTTCTTTTTTTTTTTTTTTTTGGTGGGGCAATGAAGGTTAAGTGACTTGCCCAGGGTCACGCAGCTAGTAAGTGTCAAGTGTCTGGATCTAGATTTGAACTCAGGTCCTCCTGAATCCAAGGCCAGTGCTTTATCTTCTGCACCACCTAGCTGCCCCTCTTTCACTTATTTTCAATTTCCCTCTCTCTACTGGCTCATTTCCTACTTCCTACAGACATGGCTATGTCTCTCCTATCCTGAAAAAACAACAACACTCTCCCTTGACCTTCCACCCCAAATTCCTGGAAAAGGCCACCTACAATTAGTGCCTCCATTTTTCTCTGTTTGCTCTTTTCTTAACTCTTTACAATCTGGCTTCTGACCTTATTTCTTCATCAAAACTGAGCTCACCAAAATTACTAATTATCTCTTATTTGCCAAATCAAGTGACACTGGTTTCTTGGTTCTTCTATAAACAAATCTCTTCATTACTTGGCTCTGGGAATTTTCTCTAGCTGTTCCTAATGCCTGGAAGGTTCTCCCTCCTCTACTCTAATAAGTCACTAATAAGTGACTTCCCTGGATTCCTTTAAGTTCCAATTAAAATCCTATCTTCTTCAGGAAGTCTTTCCTAACTCTTCTTAATTTCAATATATTTTTAATGATTACCTATTTATATTGTATATAGCTTACTTTACATATATTTGTTAGCCTGTTGTCTCCCCCATTGCTTTGTAAGCTTCTTCATGGCAAGAACTGTCTGTTTTCTCTTTTGGCATTCTCCATGACCTCTCCACAGCCTTTGACATGATTAATCATTTTCTTCTTCCTTTTCTTAATTCCAATGCTTTCAGAAAACTGGGAAAGAATTTTTGAAACAAATATCTCTGATAAAGGCCTCATTTCTCAAATATATAGAGAACTGAGTCAAATTTATGAAAATATAAGTCATTCACAAATTGATAAATGTTCAAAATATATAAACAGGTATTTTTCAGAAAAAGAAATCAAAGCTTTCTATAATCATATGTAAAAATGCTCTAGATCACTATTGATCAGAGAAATGCAAATTAAAACAACTCTGAGGTATCAACTCACAAATATAACAAAAATGGAAAATATTGGATGTTAGAGGGGATGTGGGAAAGCTGGGATGTTTTGTGAAAAGATCCAACCATTCTGGAGAACAATTTGGAAATATTCCAAAGGACTATAGAACTGTGCATTCCCTTTGATCCAGCAAAACCACTGCTAAGCTTGTATACCAAAGACATCCCCCCAAAGAGAAAAAGACCTATTTGTACCAAATATTTATGGCAGCTCTTTTTATAGTGGTTAAGAATTAGAAATCACTAGAATGCCCATCGATTGAGGAATGGCTAAACAAGCTGTGGTACATGATGGTGATGGAATATTATTGTGCTAAAAGAAATGACAAACAGGATGATTTCAAAAAGGCCTGGAAAGACTTGTATGAACTGATATATGGTGAAGAGAGCAGAACCAAAAGAACACAGTGCACAGAGACAGCAATCTTGTTTGATGAAGAACTGTGAAAGACTTAACTATTCTCAACAATACAATGATCCAAGACAATCCCAAAGGATTATTGATGAAACATACTATCTACCTCCAAAGAAAGAACTGATATTGGTGGAACACAGACTGGAGCATGCTATTTTTCACTTTCTTTTAATTTTAAAATTTTATTCAGGTTTTTTATACAAAATGACTAACATGGTAATGTTTTACATAATTGTACATGTATAACCTATATATGATTGCTTACTGCCTCAGGGAGGGGGAGAAGGAAGGAAAGACAGATAAAAACCAGAACCCCAAACTATAAATAAAAATGTTTATTGCTTTACAAAATTCCAATGTTTTCTTTCCTTTAAATATTTCCTTTTATCCTGTATATAGCTTGCTTTGTTTATATTTGTTTGCATATTGTCTCCCCCATTAGACTGTATGTTCTTTGAGGGAAGGGAATGTCTTTTACCTCTTTTTGTCTCCCCAGCACTTAGCACAGTATGTGGTACATTGTGGGTGCTTAATGCACGTTTATTGAATTGTTTTGAGTATTTGGAAGGTATATGTTTATGTTTCTATTACATATGAATATAAGGATTCTGAATAACAGGTATAACATATTTGTTTTTATTTGATGGCTTTGTTTGACATCTAGATTAATTTGGTGGTTTCTGAAAACTTTCAGGTAAAATTCCAAATTGCTCAAACTGAATCAGGCATTAAAATTTTGGCTCACTGAAACTTGAGACTCCATACCAAAGCCTGGGGAACATCATTCCAGAGAAAATAAATATATCAACACAAAAAAGGCTTGGAGCAGGGCCCTGTGCACTGAAAGATACAATTTTCACATAGCTGTATTTAACTGCCCCACTGGGAGCCTTTCCTACCCTTTTAAGGCTGTTATATCCTGAGGCACTTTGGAGCCTTGCCTGGCTTCCAGTGGGATCTAGGTAGGAGAAAGTGCCTGGGCTTGGGCTGGTTTCCTAAAAGAGATGGAGCTCATGCTTTTTAGACCCCTAAAGGGTACCACAGACCATGTGTCTATATTGAAGCATTTGGTCCATTCAGGCAAAAATTTGAGTCAATCATTCAGGTATCTGGACTAGGTGACACCAAATAGCTGGCTCAATTGAATTGTTGGCTAAAATTGACTCTGTATTTGGTATCCTGGAGACATGGCTTTAAAGTCACAAAGCAAAGCATTTGGAAGGCACATGTCTTAATTCTTTAGTATATCCCTGGCTCCACTGGGATTCATCTTGAAGAAATGGGCACGTGAGTTGGACTTAAAGATCCTTGTCAGGATTTGTAAACTAGCAGCTGGCTCTTGAAACCTATTCCTCAAGAGACTTAATGAAATAGCTCTGGGGAAAGTTACCACCTATCAGTTCTGTCTTGTGGGAAAGAACCCCTAGGATATGTGACCTATTTTTATTTTTCTTTGAGTTTCTGTCTTTTTTTTTTTTGTGAGGCAATTGGGGTTAACTTTCCCAGGGTCACACAGCTAGTAAGTGTTAAGTGTCTGAGGCTGGATTTGAACTCAGGTCCTCCTGAATCCAGGGCCGGTGCTCTATCCACCGCACCACCTAGTTGCCCCTTTCTCTGAGTTTCTAATAGAGGTCAGTAAAAGAATAAAAGTTAATATTTATATGGGATTGTTTGTACAGTGTCTCATTTGATCCTTAAAATAACATGGGGAAGTAGTACATATTTCCCCCCAATTTTACAGATGACAAGTATGGATGAGACAGATCAATGTCTTAGCTCTGGTCTTATAGTTGCTAAATATCAGAAGCAATATTTAAACACACATTTCTCCTGACTACATTTCCTTTTCTTTCCCCTGTACTATGAAGGTTAGAAATCAGGTGCTGGGGCAGCTAGATGGCACAGTGGATAGAGCACCGGCCCTGGATTCAGGAGTACCTGAGTTCAAATCCAGCCTCAGACACTTAACACTTACTAGCTGTGTGACCCTGGGCAAGTCACTTAAGCTGAATTGCCTTACTAAAAAAAAAAAGAAAAAAAGAAATCAGGTGCTGCAGTTTATTGAATAGTGGAGGTGACAAGAACATTGGAATTCTCAAATCAGCTACTGGGGTCTGTCTTTTAAGAATATTAAGAGTTCCTGCTGGACTCAGGAGACCTGAGCAATACACTCTCCCTCCTTTCTATTAATAAACCTCATGGGCAGCTAGGTGGTGCAGTGGATAAAGCACCAGCCCTGGATTCAGGAGGACCTGAGTTCAAATCTGGCCTCAGACACTTGACACTTACTAGCTGTGTGACTCTGGGCAAGTCACTTAGCCCTCATTGCCCTGCAAAATAAAATAATAATAATAATAAAAAAAGAAACCTCTCTGCTCTGGACTCATATATGTGGTCCAGATTGAGTTCAGTCCTGAGGGACCTGATTCTGAAAGGATCCTTTTCTTCAAACTCTTGGATTCATTAAATCCCTTGCCCCAGTGTCAAGGGGAAAAACACATGCTTAAGGCTTAGCTTTCAGCTCAGGTGTAGATCTTCTCAAAGGATGGAGTAAAAAGTTGATCAATAAACACTATGAATTAGGTATGGGAGAGGTATATATTGGCCTTACCAGGGGTGAGCAACTATTGTCTCTGGGCCAAATGCTACTAATTTTTCTAGGCCTTTGAGCTAAGAATATTTTTTGTTTTCATTTTATATTTAAAAGAGTATATAATATTTTATCTTTATATTTTATTAAAAATATAAAGATAAAAATATGTAAAGATAAATTCTTTACTCATGAACCATGTGAAAAGAGGCAGAGGGCTAGACATGGTGCTCCTGTGGTAGTTTGCTGACCCTTGTCTTATACCTAAAAGAAATGTTTTAAGTCAAAAAGACTCATAGCATAGATTGACAAGACATAAGCAATTCATTATTTGTAACATTACTACTATAATCTCTTAGGAGGTTAATATTTAAACCTTATCAGAATTTAAAGAAGTTTGTAGGACCGTTGATCAGGCATTTTACTCATGACATGAACAAACACAAAAGAGGCATCCTAAAATCCAGTCTTAAGCTTGCCAAGCTAGACATATACTTAATCTTCCATGTGCTCATGGCCACAGGGCAGCTATGGGGAGAAGACAGAGTAAGCCACCTTTAACCTGACCCCTCTAAGGAAGTGGCTCAGCATAATATAAGGATAATACTTCCTTTCCTACCTACCTCTGAGTTGTTATATTAATGGAAACAATGCAAAAATCACATTGTAACTGCTCCAGAGATTTTCATAAAAACAATAAGTATGATTATTTAATAAAATAAGTATGTAGTATGTATTCTCTAGGAGAGCTCTTCTAACCTACACTCTGACCAATAGCTCATATCTCCAGAGTAAGGATACTACATCTCCCCTAAAAGTTCCAGGGGATAACATTCAGGGTTTGGCAGTGACATTTTCTACTGCTGTTTTTCATTAGCATCCATCTTGTGTTTTTCCTACTAACAATTGACTATATCCCCAGTATCTCCTAATTAATTATTTCCCAAACATCAATTTCCACAATTGACATCACTTAGATTTTTACAAATGGATATTTACTGAGATAATATAACAAGAATCAAAGTATAAAATTTTCCTCTGCCATGTTGGTCCCTGGGAAAGTTAGTTTTACAATGGAAGTGGTGAACACATTCTCCTACATTTGGATTTGGCGTCTGGATAAATGTGTCCTTGCTTCCATGACTGGTGTTTCAGATATTGGGTCAACTCATCGCTAGACTGAGATAATCATGTTGTTTCTCACAGCTGGCTTCTCACCAGACTTGGGTGCTTCAGCTATCAGCATGCTCTTCCATGGGCTTTAGTTGCTGAAATTTTGGCAACTTTTCTGACCTTTCAAACTCAGGGGCTTTATTGTACGAACAATAAGTTATGGCTCGGCAACTAATTAAAAAGCTTTTTGTTACCATGCAATAAACTTACAGGAAAGAATCATCAAATGCCTGCACATACTCTGAATTGAGGAAAGAAGACCTTGATTATGCATTTCTAGAAGTTGGTTCACCAGCCCTTCATGTGGATGTATGGATTCTTAGTTTTTGAAAGGTAGGTAATGGAAAGATACTGAGGTATAATGGATAGAGTTCTGTACTCTGAGACAGGAAGAACTAGGCTAAATCCTGGTTTTGATAATTACTGGATATATGACCATGGATAAAACACAAGACATTTCAGTCTTAGTGAACATAGTAGGTACTTAATAAATATTAGTAAAGTAGAGGATTGACTGGGGACCTCTGGTCTTTTGAGCCCTCACCAGCACATTTGGTAAGATGACAGGATGAAAGGGATAGACAGGAGAATCCATGATGTTTTGTCCCTTTAAAACTTGATACAGTCAGAACTACATCTTGTTAGAGTTATGCTTTCTTTATATTTTAAGTAGCTCATTTTGTACCTTATAAAGGATATGGAACCTTGCTTGGTTATCGTCTTGATTGACTGATACCAAGATTCTAAAGAGTGTAAAACTGGAAGTGGCATATTCACAACTTGTAAAAGAAATAGGAAGAAATGCTTACATTTTGTTGATCCCTAAGGAGGTATGGAGTTTTTTCATCAATGTGATTGAATTATACAGTCCCAAGCTATTGGCTAGCTGAAGGATCATCCAAATCCATGGTGCCTTACTTGCTAACTTGACTTTCAAGCCACAACATTGTGTGATGATCAACTGTGATAGACTTGGCTCTTCTTAATAGTACAATGATCTAAGACAATTCCAAAGAACTCATGATGGAAAATATTCTCCAAATCCAGAAAAAAGTACTGTGGATTCTGAATGCAGATTGAATTATACTGTTTCTACTTTTCAGTTGTTTTTTTCTTTTCTGAGGTTTTTCCCTTGTGTTTTGATTTTTCTTTCACAACATGACTAATGTATAAATATGTTTAATGTGATTGTACATATATAACCTATATTGGATTGCTTTCCGTCATGGGGAGGGAGGAGGGAAGGGATGGAGGGAGAAAAATTTGGAACTAGAAATCTTATGAAAACAAATGTTGAAAACTATCTTTACATGTAACTGGAAAATAATATAATACTTTTATGATAAAAAAAGAAAAATCAAGGTAGCCAGCATTGCAATATATGCTTTAAGGAATTGTACCTGGCAGCTGAGAAGAGACACAGCTATGGTTTACAAATGTAGTAACTAAGGGGAATCACTCTTGTTTTTTCCCTTGCATTTCTTTCTGAGTATAGCAAGAAAGAAGGGGATTTTTCTCTCTACTTTCTCCCACCCCTATTGAAAATTGTGTCTTGATGTAGTGATTTACATTTTAGAATTGCATACCCAACAGAACACAATAGGAGAGTAGAGCTATGGAATTAAGTTGAACTGCTGAGATGAGCAGGTCCAGAGAGATAAGTAGAATAACCTGTCCACGAGAAACACTGTGCTCTGACAGAACAGCATGAGGACACCAGTAAAATAAAAAAGGATGTACGAGCCTTCCACTTCTTTGAAGTATGAGGTGTCTTGACAACTTGTATTTTTTTATTTCTGTGTTTCTCTGAGAATGTGTGTGTGTGTGTGTGTGTGTGTATTTTTTTATGTGTCTACTCTTCCAACTGATTCTGTTTGTACTTGTGAAAGAATCCCAGATTTATGGAATGTTTATCACTACTACCTTCTCAATAAATACCTTTTCTTTGAGCAATCCACTGGTTTGTGAACTTTTTTATTTTTAGTGAGGCAATTGGGGTTAAGTGACTTGCCCAGGGTCACACAGCTAGTAAGTGTTAAGTGTCTGAGGCCGGATTTGAACTCAGGTACTCCTGACTCCAGTGCCAGTGCTCTATCCACTGCACCGTCTAGCTGCCCCGGTTTGTGAACTCTTTAAAACGTGGGACTGATTTTGTCCTTTTCTATGTGTGTCCCTACCATAGTGCTTGTCACATGTTAAATGTTTAAGAAATGTGGGTTTTTTTGAGCTAGTCATATCCTGATGTAGTGGGTAGAACTGTGGGCCTCAGAGTTAGGAAGATCTGAATTCAACTCCAGCTTCAGACAATTATGGGCTGAGTAACCCTGGGCAAGTCACTTAACCTCTGTTTGTCTCAGTTTTCTAAGCTATAAAATGGGGGTGATAATAGCATCTAACTCCCAGGGTTGTTGTGAGGACCAAAGGAGTGAATATTGCAAAGCACTTACACCTATTCTTTGCCTATATTAAGCACTTAATGAATGCTCTGTTCTTTGGACTAACTAGTGATTGTAAATAAAAGTGTCAATGATCTTGCTGAATTATGGTTTTAGGAGCAGAGTTGCATAGAATACCTTGAACCTTGTGGGGGGGGTCATCCTTTGGGGGACCCAGTTTAGCACTAATTTGAAAGAAATGCAAGGGAAAAAACAAGAGTGATTTCCCTCTCAGTTACTGGATTCATAAACCATAGCTGGGTCTCTTCTCAGCTGCCAGGCACTATTTTGGTGCTGGAAATACAAAGACAATAGTGAAACAGCTACTGCCCTCAAGAAGCTTACATCCTATCAGCAGAAATGACATTACAAATAGAAATAAATGCCAACAATATACAAGTAATATGTGAAGGGCATCAGAAAAGGGTACAAGTAGGAGGCAGATCTTGAGTTGAGTTTTGAAGAGAGCTAGATATTCTAAGAGGCAGAGATGAGAATTTAATAATATCCAACCAGAGGACAGCCTGTGCAAACACATGGAGACATGAGATTTTGGTCCCATATGTTCATGACTTAGTCAAACTATAATATAGTAGCAAACAAATATTCCAACTGGGGACTAAAGATGGCATCTGTCCCTATAGAATCTACTTATTCTTCATGGATCCTTTCACCAACATCACCCAGGGATATGGTGAGTGATGCTTCTACATCATTATTATGCCTTTACTCGGATGAAAACAAATCTAGTGTTTGTTTATTTGTTTCCCCTGGAAGAGCTATCTTGCTCTGGCACCACTCTATAGGCTTCTTTTTATGTCAGCTTCCCCCTTCTCTCTCTCTCTCTCTCTCTCTCTCTCTCTCTCTCTCTCTCTCTCTCTCTCTCTCTCTCTCTCACTCTCTCTCTCACTCTCTCTCTCTTTCTTTTTTTTTCTTTCTCATGTCTCCACTTCTACCATCAACACTGAAGCAGTTCTACTATCCAATAATAAACAATGGAAACACCTCTTCCAAAATTGTGCTTCAGAACTAATACTCTTCCTGAACCTATCCCTTCCTTCCTCAGGTCCCTGCTCTATATTTCTGAGTCTGACCTGACAGTCTTTTTAGCCTTCTTCCTTCAAGAATAGTTGTCCTTTCTGGTTTGTCAGACAGCTAAAACAACTGGATGAGTTTACTTTCCTTAATGATTTCACGAGCAAATCCTATTGTATTTCTAGGTTCTGTGCTGCCAGTAAGATAATTGGAGCTAGAAAATATATTCAGGAGTGGTTCATTTGAGTGAAATCACAAATCAGACCATTTAGATGCTGCAAACAAAAGAGATGTGTGTTGGCATTTTCTCCAGTATTGCCCTACGAGATCAGTCATTCTGAATAGGACACGGGTGAGGTTTGGATATTGTTAGTGATAAACAAAATATGGTAGAAACTGCACCCTGTTTAGCTATACCTTGGAAGCAGTTGCCTGTAAACTTGGTAATGTGTTTCTCTGCCTGTGCTCCATTACTCTGTGGATGGATGCATATAATTGACGTTGTCCTGTGGCATTCAGGCTGATCTTAGTTTGAGGCTAGGAAAACTCCAAAAATTCTTCTTGTTCAACATGATGGCCCATCTGCATTTCCAGGAAAATACAGCCCATCTGTTTCTGACTCATTTGCATGTAACTTACTGCTGTGTTGTTATCTAAGTGCACTGCAATGTCCGTGAAGCCTTAGGAGCCTTTTAAAAAGGAACAATTTCAAGGAAACTGTTTCAAGATCCCCACCCCCAAGCAGCAAGTGACATTTTACCAGCAGATGCTTGAGACTGCTATCTTCGAAGGGCATTTGTTTTCTTTAGGCAATAAACTGAATGCCAAAGAGAGTATTATGAAGCTGGCAGGTTCCCCTCACAACTGGACATAAAATCTAGAGTGGAAAAATACATGATTATATTCTGCAAATTGGACTAAAACTTATCTAAACTGTATCAATTTATTCTGTACTGAAAGTGAGAACTGGAAGCAGAGGTATGCTGTTAAATATTTTACAACCAACATATGTGTGTATATATATGCATATGTACATATATATATACAAATATACTTATACATATGTATATATAAACATACATATATATACACACATACAATACATTTTTAGTTTTTCTGCATTAGTAACATCTTCTCCTTCATGTTATTAAATCAAGACAATCAATAAACAATACATCAAACCCTGATTTGTAGTGTTTACTGATTTCCAAGCATTAATGCTCATAGTGAAAATTTAATAATCTCTCTCAAGCCTGTATGAACTGGCTTCAGCATACCACTGAATAGCAGTATGATTTACAAGCCAACAGGAACTAGAAACTGGGTAGTATGATGGCATGAATACTGGTTTTTAAGTTAGAGCAAAAACCTTGGATCTGTTACTTATTTCCTATGTAATCTTGGGTCTAGCTACCTCACCCTTTTGAGTATCAATAAAAAAAGGAAGGGATTGGGTTAAATCATAAATACAATCCCATCTAGATACCAGACCCATTATTTCTCTAATTATTTGTAGTGTCTATCATGTTAGAAAGTGAATAACATGAAACTATTTTTTGAATAAAAATTATTTCAATTACTAGGAAATATGAATCAGAAATGAAAAATATATTCCCTAGTACAATAATTATAATATAGTTTATAGTGCTTCATACATGATGAATGAATGAAGGAAGGAAAGGATAACTGAATAAATGAAAAAAGCAAATGTTAAGCTCTTTCTCTGTGCCAAACACTGTCCTAAGATAAAAGCGAGAGTGTCCCAGCCTTCAAGGACCTTAAATTGAATGGGAGGAGGGAAAATATGATAAAGTCATGGCTCAAAGAGGGATGTTTAGGTCTGGTAAGTGAAGGTGATAGTGAGGGGAGTCCTGGGTGAGTTGATTCACGTGACCTTTCTATTAGCAAGGTAAATACTGATTTGACTACAGTTCCCAGAGCAAGAGCTAGAAAATTAGAAGAGGAGACAGAGCTGATGGTAAGAAAGCGACTGGGGCAGAATGTGAAGCATGCCTGGGACCAATTAGATATAGTGGACCATGTGAGTTTGTATACTTACACTCACCAATCACTAATCTATGGTGAGCATAAATATGATGTTGTGTATTTCCTAATCATATCATATAACTGATATCATATAGGAAATATGTGATTGGAAGGACAGATGGATATAGAAAGATTGAGAGGAAACAAATAGACAAGCCTTTTTGCTCCACTGGTATCTAGACAATGTCAAGAAGCCTAAATAAAGTTCTCTAAAGTACTGCTTCTTGTACTATTTTTGTTACTAAATAAGTGTAACTTTGATTATGTCCCCTAATTTTTTGGGGGGCAGGGCAATGAGGGTTAAGTGACTTGCCCAGGGTTACATACCTAGTAATTGTCAAGTGTCTGAGGCTGGATTTGAACGCAGATCCTCCTGAATCCAGGGCCGGTACTTTATCCACTGCACTACCTAGCTGCCCCCTCCCCTAAATGTTCTTGAACTTAGTTTTCTCACATTTGAAATGAGGAGATTCAACCAGCATTACTTACCTCAATGGACTTTTAAAAGTATGAAGAAAGATGCTCTAAATAAAATGTTTAAATTATCCAAAGCACTATACGTTACATTCATTATAATTTCATTAGTTTGGGGAATATGACATTGCTAATGGTGATGATAACAATGACTCCCTTTAATGAAATATAATACTAACTCCCTTGTTTGTATCTATCATGCTTAATAGTCATTTTATATGAGTACAATAATTCTTTCATTTGTCATGTCCATCAGATACAGTTGACCTTCAAGTTTTTTTCTTCACTATTTCTTGGTAGAGACCTTGCTCATCAACTAATTCAACCCCTGTTTGTATCTCTACAGTTGATGTCAAGAAAACATTCCTAAAACTTAAAGCTGTCCTAAAGAATGTAGTGGATTCCTTCTCATCGAAAGCCTTTAAGTGAAGGCTAGGTAACTACTTGCTAGTATGTTACAGTGGATATTCCTTGTAGGTATGGGTTAGAGTAGATTACTGCTAAAGTGACTTCCTACTCTAAACTCCATGATTCTTTGATGTCCACATGTCAAATTTCTACTTCAATATCTCCAGTGATTAGAAACACAGTACCACACAATATAGTTAATTGTGGGAAAAGCCTTCTTTATGCTGATCTAAAAAAAACCTTTCCCTTTTTGCTTATAATCATAGGTCTTACTTTTATTCTCTGAATCCATATGTAAATTTATGTGACCATTTTCAATTACTTAAATATATCATGTCTCCCCTTAGTCATTTCTTTTTCAGGAAAAAAAAATCTGGCTTCTTCATACTTTATAAGACATATTTTCTGTAAACCTTATCAACTAAGTTACTCTCTGTGCACCCAGTATCCCTTTTAAATGCTGACAGCACTGAACATAATATTCCAGATGTATTCTGACTAGTATTAAGAATAATAGAGGGCAGCTGGGTAGTGCAGTGGATAAAGCACTGGCCCTGGATTTAGGAGTACCTGAGTTAAAATCCGGCCTCAGACACTTGACACTTATTAGTTGTGTGAGCCTGGGCAAGTCACTTAACCCCCATTGCCCCACAAAAAAATAAATAAATAATAGAACTATTAGTTACCATTCTATAAAAATTATATTTCAATTAATTTAGTCTAAAATTGTTAGTTTTTTTAAAATAGTTTCCTTTAGGGGCAGCTGGGTAGTGTAGTGGATGAAGCACCAGCCCTGGATTCAGGAGTACCTGAGTTCAAATCTGACCTCAGATACTTGACACGTATGAGCTGTGTGACCCTGGGCAAGTCATTTAACCCTCACTGCTCTGACAAAACAAAACAAAAGAAAAATAGTTTCCTTTTTAGTAACCACATCACAATGTTGACACAGATTAAGCTTTCAGTCCATTGAAACCTCCAATAACATTTTTATTTGAGCTATTGTCAAGACAGATATTCCTAATCCCATGCCAATGAAATTGATATCTTCACCCTAATACTAGACTTTACATTCATGTCTTGATCTTGTGCAATTAGATATGATGTTTCAGGATATGAATCATATTTAATAATGATTAATAGGGTTATAGTTTTGGAGTTGAAAGGGACTGTGAAGGTCCAAATTTCTCATTTTTCTAGATGAGGAAACAGATCCAGAGAGGTGAATTAATTTCCCAAAATAACAAGGTAGGAAGTGACAGATGCAGGATGCAACTCAGCATTCTAAATTCAGGCCTTTTTCTATGCATCGTGGTTATAAAGTGTCTACTCTGTGTTAGGCACTGTGCTAGTGATACAAAGGAAGTATTACAAATGGTTCCTACTTTCAAGGAGTTCAATGGGGGAGAAAATATGCAAACAACTCAGTACAAGCACTTATATACACATATATGCACATACACATAACATATGCATAGGTATGTATATGTACATATGCTTATGAATATGTGCATGCATGTATATACAGACATTTATGTATATACACATATATGTAATAAATAGGATATAATCTCAGAGGAAAGGCATTAGCATTAAGGGAAATCAGGAGAGGCTTCCAGAAGATGGGACTTCATTTGGTATTTGAAGGAATCCAGGGAGAATAGGAGGTAGAAAAGAAAAAGGAGAGAATTCCTGGTATGGGAAACAGCCTTGAAAATCCCAGAGTTGGAAGATAGAGTTATTTTGTGCAAATGAACAAGGAGGGCAGTGTTACTGGACCACAGAGTGCTGGGAAAAAGTGTAAGGTATAAGAATACTGGAAAAGTAAGGAGTGTCCATGTTATAAAGCATTTAAAAATCAAACAGAATTTTATATTTGATCCTTGAGGTAATAAGGAGTCACTGGAGTTTATTGAATAGGGAAAATGAAATAATAAGACAAGGAATTAGACAGTTGAGTGGAGTATGGGTTGGAGTAGGGATATACTTGAGGCATGGAGACCAACCATTAGGTTTATTTTAAATGATTTAAATGTGAGGTGATACCATCTGCATCAGGGCAGTGGAAATATTAGAGGAGAGAAGGAGCAATATATGAGACATATCTCAAAGGTAGAATTGAGAGGGCTCAACATACTGGGCTTGGATATTGTGGTAGGAGGTGAATGAGAGTAGGGAGTTGAATATAACACTTAGGTTGAGAGCTTGGATGAGTTGAGCATAGGCATATCTTCAATGGTACTAGGAAAGTTAGGAAGAGAAAAAGTCTTGGAGATAAGGTAATGAGTTCAGTTTTGGAACATGTTGAATTTAAGATGTTTACAGGACATCCAGTTTGATATGTTCAGTAAATATCTGGAGGTGTGAAACTGGAGGTTAAGAGAAAGATTGAGGCTGGATAAGTGGATCTGATAGTCATCAGTATAGAGATGGTAATTAAATCCTTGGGATTTAACAAGATCATCAAACAGTATAGAAGAAGAAAAAAAAAGTAAACCCAGGTCAAAACCTTTTGGAACTCCCAGTATTAGCAAGCCTTACTTGGATGAACATCTAACAAAAGATCATGAGAAAGAATGATCCAACAGATACGAGGGGAACTAGGAAAGACTAGTGGCCTAGAAAATAAAAGACCTGATAAAGGTCTCATTTCTAAAAACTTATAGGGAAATAAATCAAATTTATAAGAATGCAAGTCATTCTCCAATTGGGAAATGGTCAAAGGATATGAACAGGCAGTTTTCAGGTGAAGAAATCAAAGCTATCTGTGTCATATGAAAAGATGCTCTAAATCACTATTGGTTAGAGAAATGCAAAGTTTAAGTAACTCTGAGGTTCCACCTCATACCTATCAGATTGGCTAATATGACAAGAAAGGAAAATAATAAATGTTGGAGAAACTGTGGAAAAATTGGAACACTAATGCATTGTTGGTGGACTTGTGAACTGGTCCAACCATTCTGCAGAGCAATTTGGAACTATGCCTAAAGGGCTTTGGGCCTGTGCATACCCTTTGACCCACGAATACTACTACTAGGTCTGTATCCCAAAGAGACAATAAAAAGGGAAAAGGACCCACATGTACAAAAATATTTATAGCAGTCCTCTTTGTGGTGGCAAAGAATTGGAAATTGAGGGAATGTTCATTAATTCGGGAATGACTAGTATATGAATGTAATATGTTATATGAATATAATGGAATACTATTGTGCTGTAAGAAATGATGAGTAGGCAGATTTCAGAAAATACCTGGAAAGATTTAAGTGGACTGATGCTGAATGAAGTGAGCAGAACAAGGGGAACACTGTATACAGTAACTGCAACATTGTGTGATGATCCACTGTGATAGACTTAGCTCTTCTCAGCAATACAATGATCCAAGACAATTCCAAAGAATTCATGATGGAAAATGTTCTCCACATCCAGGAAAAAAAAAAGAACTTTGGATTCTAAATGCAGATTGAACCATAATATTTCAATTTTTGTTTTGGTTTCTTTTTGTTTTGTTTTTTTCTCTTTTTTTCTGATTCTTCTTTCATGACATGACTAATGGAGAAACAACAACAAAAACGAAAATAAAGGCAAGGAATAGAGCATCAAAGAAAAGAGGGTTATCAGAAGTATCAAAGGCTGTAGAGAGGCTAAAAGGGGTGATGACTTAGAAAAGGCACATTATTGCATGTGGTAGGCACTGAATGAATACCCATTAAGTTGAATTGAGAAAAGTGTTATTTAAACCTTAATATTTTACATAAATGTGAGTGATTATTATTAGTAATCAATTCAGGTTGACTCCTAATAATCACTTGGTTTATGAGCATATAGAAAACAACAATCTGTTTAATAATTAGCTTAGAAATAAATGAGAAATGAGAAAGAGGCAAGAAAATATGTTATATCAATAAAATAATATCCCCTCGGGTATCAGACAAATTACTATTGAGTCAACACCTACTGCTTTTCATTATGCTAGGTTCTCCCAGATAATATGCTGCTAACTTCCTGGGTTTTAAGTCATTATTTATGCCATTTCCTGTTTCTCACCTAATTCCTCAGATTTAGCAATCCTGGTGAATTTTGGATTGATTGACCTAACCGCTGGTTTATTCTCTTTTGGACTATGTTGCCTTTCTTTAGTAGAGAGGATTGCATCTCTAGATTTCTGGTTTCTCTCCTGCTTCTTTAAAAATAGTTGTTTTTTCTGCTTCTTTTGATTTATTAAACATTACTAATGGGGCCTTTGAGATCATTTCCCTAAGTTTTTTCAGAAGGCTGGGATGGCTAGATGGTTTTATTCTTTCTTTACTTTTCTCAAATCCTCATTTTCCATGTCCAAATGTTGAAAATTTGATGACCATTTTCTTAGCTAGAAAAAAACACACAAAAGGATTACATGAACTACAATCCTATTTTTGCTCAAAGTATTAAAAGCAATGTTCCTTATAGTTATCTTTTTGGAATGTTGTATCACTGTTGAACACTTACAAGTGACTCAACTCTGAGTAAATGACCTCCACAAGTCAATCAGTTGAAAAACATTTAAGTAGTTGCTATTTTCCAAGCACTGTGCTAACATGTTGAAAAAAGAGCTGAATGAAGATAAATGTTCTTGTAGTGTTGCATATGAACCTCAGAATTTTTGTGCCTTAATTATTTAGGAAAACCATCATATTCCAAATCACTTTGAATGATATATTTGACTGTTTATCATGCTATGTCCCTTTATTGTATCTTGGAATGGGATGGTGGCAGTAGAAAGGGAGACACTTTTGATTTCTTTTTACAGAATGGGCAATGGTGCCTGCTGAGCCTCACAGGGTCACAGTGAATCAAGGGAACAACCTCAGTGTTCCATCTGCCAAGCTGGATTTCTTTTCCTTGATCATGCTGCCATGTGCACAAATGGAGAAAAAAAGCCTTCCATTCTCAGTGCAATCCCCTGGGAAAGACATTGTAGGAAGTATTTTGTCCTGGTTTTCTTCCTGCTATTTATATTATGTACAAGCTTTATAAGGCACACAAAATTACATCATCTGCCCATTGCCTCAAGACTTTGGCATGAAGTCCCAGAATGCAGCATGCTCTACTTAAAGCAGCCAGGTGTGGCACTGGGATTAGTGAGAACAGTGTTGACAGGCTGTGAGGCTGCCCTATGACTGCCACTTACTACAAGTGTGAGATTCTTGGGACTGAATATGTTTTTCATTTTGACATCTGTTTGCTTGGAGTGTCTCACTTTCGGCAATTGAACACAAGTTTATATCCATTCTACAAATCTTCAGGGAGCAATGCCTTCTGTTTCTTCCATAACATGAGAACATTTATGAAGGATTCTGATGAGAAAATAAAATCTACATTATCTACTTTAAGAATTTGAGTTTGATGCTGAACTCCACTACCATGATCTTGATGTTGATTAACTATAATGGTAGTACCTGGATGTATGTCACTTTTTTCTTTGGAATTTGATGAGCCTTACATTCATTTGTGTACCTAGGTTCATGCAAAAGAGACAGGGTGAACGAATGGATCTTGTAGACTTTTGATCCCATCTCTTCATGTATCCCCTAGAACTTTGCTCCACTGGTGCATTATTCTTTTTTTAAAATATGTTTTGCATAGAATTGTATTTTCCAAAATATATATAAAAACAAATTTTAACATCAACTTTTTAAAACTTTGCGTTCCCACTTCTCTTCCTCCCTCCATTCCCACCCCCACCCACAAGAACTCAAGCAATTCAAAATAAGTTATACATGAGTAGTCATAGGAAAGGTTATGATGAACAGGTTACTATCAGAAAAACCTGGAGAGACCTACATGAACTGAAGCAGAGTGAAATGTACTATATACCAAATAACATCAATAGTGGGGGATGATCTGCTGGGAAGCATGTGGTTATTTTCAACAAGGCAATGATCCTGAAGGACTTATGAAGATTGCAGCCCCTCTGCAGAGAAAGAACTGACAGTATCTGAAAACAGATGGAAACACATTTAAAATTTTTTTTTCTTTTCCTCTTTGACAATTCCTTAATCTGAAGTTTGGGTTTTTTTTGACTTTTTTCTCTCACAACTAGCTAATATGGGGTGCATTATTCTTTGATGTTCAACCTCCGACACTTCTTGGCTTATTCCCCTTCATCTACAAATATGTTCAAGGATCTACTATCCTAAAGAAATCTCTTGCTTTTAATACCACCTCAAGCTAACATATCATCTTATCTCCTTCTTATATTTATACTCCTAGAATGAATACTCTATACTTCCTCTACTCACTTATATACCTAGTATAGGAGCTACTTTGGGGTCAAGCTGATTCATCATGAAGCACCATTTGTCTTAGTATTGTGTTATCCTTTTAATGATGTTTTTATAACTAAAGAGAACACGCCTCAGATTTTCAATCTGCATCTGTAAGACATCAAAACAACCAGTTGAAAGTGAAAGAATGGGTCATCAGTCAGGCAGGTATTTTGGTGGTATAATGCCAAACATTTGTTCTGAATAACTATTTTCACACAATTGTCTGAATCATTGGGATGTTTAAAACTCGTATAAACACAGATGCTCTCCATATCTGCTTTGTTTATAGACAGTTAATTGAACCTAAATAGCAGGGTTGTTGTGTGGATCAAATAAAATATATGCATAAAATGTTTCAGAAACATTAAATCACTTAATAAATGCTGGAAATTACCATTAAAAGGTTGATGCCTGGGTGTTATAGGTTCATATTTTTTTTTTCACTTTTAGACCGCCACAAACTGCTGGTTTTATTGTGAGATCTTTAAAGATTGCAGGTATATAGGCTACATGGGTTGTTTGTCCAACAGCCTAGCAATCTCAAGTACATCCCCAAGAACTTTTTAAAGCTTCACAGTTGCTCAGTGCTTATTGGATCCCATTATCCTCATTCCCAAATTAGTTGTTTGCATGTGGTCTCTTCCTTCAGGATATGAACTCCCTGTGGACAGTGTTTTTGCCTTTCCTTCTATTCCTAGGGATTAGCACAGTGTTTGGTTCATAGTAAAAACTTAATAAATGCTTATTGATTTTCTGACAGAATCTAGACATATGAAAAGTCATTTACTGAATTGTGCGATGGAAAGAACATTGGAATTACTTAACAGGAGATGAAAATAAGAAGATGGCAGAATCAGGTAATAGTATTAGGAATTCTAAAGCAACAAATGAGCAGAGATGAGGAATACTAAAGACAACAATAACAAAAAGGGGTTTTAAGGCTACCATAGGAGAAAAAGGATGAAAATAGGCTTTCCTTAGGAAACATGGGATTATCAGAAGTGACAACACAGAGAAAGCAGATCTGGTCAATTCTAGTTTTGCTTCTGTTTTCTTTGAAAAGGAGAATGACCTTTACATAGTGGAAATGACAATAACAATGACTAACAGGGAGTTGTTATTCCAGGTAAGTAAGAATATAATAAGAGATTTCATAGATACTCTTGAAGAATTCAAATATCTTGGCCCAGATGAACCACATCCTTAGGTCATGAAAGACCTGGTAGATAAGTTCACTGAGTCACCATCAGCAATATTTGAAAGATCACAAAAAATAGGAGAGATACCACAAGATTGGAGAAGGGCAAATATCACTAATTTCAAAAAAGCAAATAGAACAGACTCCTGTAAGCTTGACTTCAATTTCTGGGGAAATTATAGAAAATGTTCTTAGAGAGGTGGTTGGTCAACACCTAGAAAAGGAAACAATGATTACAAAACACTTGCATGTTTAATCAATAACAAGCCATATCAGAACAACTTTATTTCCTTTGCTGAAAGCCTTACTATGGTAGCAGATAAGGGAAATGCTGTGAACATAGTATACCTAGATTTTTATTGTTGTTGTTCAGTTGTATCTGATTCTTTGTGATCCCATTTGGGGTTTTCTTGGCAAAGATACTGGAGTGGTTTACCATTTCCTTCTCCAGATCATTTTGCTGATGGAGAAACTGAGGCAAACAGAGTTAAGTCACTTGCCCAGGTCAACACAGCTAGTAAGTGTCTAAGGCCAGATTTGAATTCAGGAAGTTAAGTCTGACTCCAGGCCAAGCATCCATTGTGTCACCTAGTTGCCCTACCTAGATTTTTAACAACACAATAAATTATCTCATACACTTCCTATTATTCTTATGAAGAATATGGTGTGAGACTAAAATTGGATATTAGATCATAAATCTACCCTACTTAACCTTTCCCTTAATTTATCTCCCAGACTAGTAAATGGAAGAAGCTTTTGGTTTTCTAGATAGAGCCTTTATTGTATGGTAGTCACAAGGTGATGTTGATTAGAAGGATAGGAAAGTAGAAATACAATACAAGTCATCTTAAGTTTAGGCTTAGTCTATATTCTGTATAAAACTCACCAAAAGCTGAAGGCCACCTTTGGGGCGAGAGACCGAGTCAAGCACGTGCTGTTAACCGAGAGCTGGGCGGAGTCAAACTCCAGTCCGCGTCTGTCTGTGCAGCGCAGCCAGGAGACCAGCGGAGCAGAAAAAAAGGCCCCACTTCCGTTCTCTCCTTGCCTTTTAAGCTCGCACCCCGGAAGTCGAGTGCTTAGCAGGCAATCTGGCGTGTGTCGCAGGTGGACTGGCGTGCGTAGCTCATGCTGTTGGTCTCCTCCCCAAAAGGGTGGTCCTAAAAAAAAACCTGATGTCTCTCCATTATCTAACTGACTGTTAAAACTTTTTACCACAATGGAGAGATATAAATTAGATAAAATGCAATCAACTAGATTAAGAATTGGTTGAATGGCTAGATTCAGAGTAGTTCTGAATAACTAAATGTCAGCAGGTCAGGGGGTAATCAGTAGATTACCCTACAGATCTATGCTTGGTTCTGTGCTGTTTAACTTATTAAGGATTGGATTAAAGAATGGTTAGTATGCTTATTAAATTTGCAAATGACATAAGGATAGGAAAGTAACTGTACTTAGTTGATGATAGAGTTAGGACTCAAAAAGGTCTTGACAGATCAATGATCCTTATAACCAACATAATCCTGAATAATTTGTATGGCATATTTCTGGGACTTAATTAATCTGAAAAAAAAATAGAAAGAATTGTGTTTGGCCTCTGAGGTTCCTTCTAGCTCTATATCTATGAACCTATGGGAGTGCCAGGAGACTGCCCAGAGTAAGAGCTTGAGACTACCTGTGTGTACAAATGCTACACAAATATTGATTGCTATTATTATTATTATTATTATTATTATTATTATTATTATTATCAGCTCTTAAATGTTTGAAGTTCTATTCACGCAAAAATATGTAAGTATTTTTTTGTGGCAAGAAATAACTGGAAATAGAGTAGATATCCATCAACTGGGAAATGATAATCATATATGGAAGTCTTAGAATATTAATGTACTATATAAAATAATGTATATGAAGAATATATAGAATAATAGGAAGACTTACTTAAACTGATTTGAAATGACATAAGTAGAACCAAGAAAATAGTATACATAACTTACTATAACAGGTATAAATGGAAAGAACAACAATAGATAAACTCCCCTAACTAAATGCTGTGAACTTATAATGTCAAAGCATGGCCCAGAGGAAGAGGCAGGAGAATTAACCTCCCTCTTTTCTTTTCAAAGTTCTATCAGCATGGAATTCTATATAATGTTGGATTTGGTTAATATATAGATTTTTGCTGAACTTTTTTTCTTTCTTTTTTATTTTGTATTATAAGGAATGGCTCTATAAGAGGTGAAGAAATATATTTGGAAATAAAGGTGATATGAAAATAAAATATATTGATTTGAATATCAAAATTTGGAGGATATTTTAATTTATTTTTAATATTCATTAAAAATTAAATTCCAAATTTTTACTCTACTGCCTCTCCCCCAACCTTGAGAAAGAAAGAAATATGATATCAATTATACATGGGTAATCATGCAAAACAGATTTCCATATTAGCCAAGTTGCTAAAAAAAAAAAATCAAGAAACAAAGAAAGTGAAAAAAAGTATGCTTTAATCTACAATCAGAGGGCAGCTAGGTGGCACAGTGGATAAAGCACCAGCCCTGGATTCAGGAGTACCTGAGTTCAAATCCGGCCTCAGACACTTGACACTTACTAGTTGAATGATGCTGGGCAAGTCACTTAACCCCCATACCCCCGCAAAAAAAAATCTACAATCAGTCCATCAGTTCTCTCTCTGGAGGTTGATAGCATTTTTCATCATGAGTCTTTTGGAATTGTTTTGGTTCATTATCTTGATTAGAGTAGATAAATCTTTTACAGTTGATCATCATTACAATATTGAGGACATTATTACAATGTCCTCATTTAACTTTTCATCAGTTCATATAAAACTTCCCAGGTTTTTCTGAAATCATCCTGATCATCATTTATATTAGCACAATAGTATTTTATCACAACCATATACCACAATTTGTTTATCCATTTTATAATTTATGGGCATTCCCTCAACTTTCAATTCTTTGCCACCATAAAAAGAGCTGCTATAAATATTTTGTACAAATAGGTCTATTTCCTTTTTCTTTGATCTCTTTGGGGTGCATATCTAGTAATGGTTTTGCTGGGTCAAAGTTTATGCATAGTTTTATAGCCCTTAGAGCACAGTTGCAAATTGTTCTCCAGAATGGTTGGATCACTTCACAATTCCACCAGAAATGTGTACCTATTTTCCACATCCCCTGTAGCATTTATTATTTTCCTTTTCTGTCATATTAGCCAATCTGATAGGTATGAGAGGGTACTTCAGAGCTGTTTTAATTTGTATTTCTCTAATCAACTATGATATAGAGCATTTTTATATGACTAATGATGGATTTAATTTCTTCTTCTGAAAACTACCTCTTCATATCCTTTGACCATTTATATATCCATGGGGGAATGGTTCATATTTTTATAAATTTGGCTCAGTACCTTCTATTTTTACAAAATGAAGCCTTTATCAAAGAAACTTGCTGTGAATTTTTTCCATGGTCTGTTTTCCTTCTTCATTGATTTTGTTTGTGCAAAAGCTTTAAATTTAGTGTCATCAAAATTATCAATTTTACTTCTTATGCTCCTCTCTATCTCTTGTTTGATCATAAACTCTTCACTATCTGTAGATATGACAAGTAAATTTTTGAGTGCTCTTTTGAATATTAATTCCTTATGTCTAAATTTGCCCATTTTGATCTTATTTTGGTATATGGTTTGTGATATTGGTCCATGCTAGTTTCTACCAAACTGCTCTCTTTTTAAAAATTTTAAAAATTTATTTTTCCAGGGCAATTAGGGTAAAGTGATTTGCCCAAGTTCACACAGCCAGTAAGTGTCAAGTGTCTGAGGCCAGATTTGAACTCAGGTCCTCCTGAATCCAGGGCCAGTGCTTCATCTACTGTGCCACCTAGCTGCCCCCCAAACTGCTTTCTAATTACCCCCTCCAATTTTTGTCAAATGGTGAGTTCTTGCCTCTAAAAGTTTATGTCTTTGGGTTTATCAAACATTAGATTATGATGGTAATCTAATCCACTGATCCACCACACTCTCTGTCTTAGCCAGTGACAGATTATTTTGATGATTATGATTTTGTAATATAGTTTGAAATCTGGTACTGCTAGACCTGTTTCCTTCACATTTTTTATTGATTTCACTGATATTTTTGACCTTTTGGTTTTTCAAATGAATTTTGTTATTTTTTCAAGTTACATAAAATAATTCTTTGGTAGTTTGGCACAACACTGAATAAATAAATTAATTTCAATAGGATTGTCATTTCTTTTATGTTGGTATGGCCTACCCATAGGAAATTAATATTTCTTTAATTGTTTAGATCAGTCTTCATTTTTGGAAAATGGTTTTGTAATTGTGCACATGATTAGGCAGTTAGGCAATGCAGTAGATAGAATGCTGGGCCTGGAGACAAAAAGACATTTTTCTGAGTAGAAATTTGGCCTCAGACATTAGCTAAATGACACCGGGCAAGTCCTATAACCTTGTTTGCCTTGGTTTCCTCATCTATAAAATGATCTGGGGAAGTATATGGCAAACCACTCCAGTATCTCTGCCAAGAAAACCCCCAAATGGGGTTTTGAACACAAATGAAAAATGACTGAATAACAATAATCATGTACATATAGGCCCTGGTTTTGTCTTGGCAGGTATACTTCTAAGTGTTTTATAGTTATTTTAATCTGTAGTTATTTTAAGTGAAACTTCCCTTCCTATATTTTTTTCTGCTGGGTTTTGTTGTTATTACATAGAAATGCTAATGATTTATGCTGGTTTATTTTATATCCTACAACTTTGTTAAAATTTGTTAATTAATCACTAAACTATTCTCAACAATACAATGATCCAAGATATTCCCACAGGACTATTGATAAAACATACTATTCACCTCCAAAGAAAGAATTGATATTGATGGAACAGACCGAAGAATGCTATTTTTCAGTTTCTTTAACTTTTTTCTTTTATTCAAGTTTTCTTGTACAAAATGACTAATATGGTAATTTTTAAAGTGATTGTACATGAATACCCCATGTCTTATTGTTTGCCATCTCAGGGAGAGGGCAAGGGGAGGGAGGGAAAGAAGGATAACAATTGGAACCCAAAACTATAAATAAAAATATTTATTACTTTTAAAAACTTGTTAGTTGTTTCAATTAGTTTTTTAGTTGGTGCTCTAGGGTTCTTTAAGTATACCATCATATCATCCACAAAGATTGATACCTTTGTTACCTCATTACCTATCCTCATTCCTTCACTTTTTTTCTTGTCTTATTGCCAGAGGTAGCATTTCTAGTATGATACAAAATGAATAATAGTGGTGAGAGTAGACTTTCTTGCTTCACCCCTGATCTCATGGGGAAGCCTTCTAGCTTATCCCAATTAAATATAATCCTTTCCCCTTGGTTTTAGATAAGATATCACTTATATTCTGAAAGGTTCTATTTATTCTTATGCTTTCTAGTGTTGTATTTGGTGTTGCATTTTGTCAAAAAAAAATTCTGCATCTATTGATATAACCAATTGATTTTAGTTCATTATTGATATGGTCAATTTTATGCTGTTATTTTCTTCTGGTTTTTGTGCCTTTTTTTTACCAAAATTTTATCATAATTTTCTTGAATTGTTCTCCTTCCTTCCACCCCTATCAACTAATTTTTCCTCAGCCAAATTTATTTGATTTTGAAAAATTTTTTTAGCTCTTCCAGAATTTTTTTTTGGCTTGGGTCAAATTCACATCTTTTTTTTTTTAAAATAAGACTTTGCTTGTAAGCTATTTTGACACTGGCATTTTTTCTGAGTTTGTCACCACAATAGCTTTTTAATATCATGTTCTTTTTGTTGTTTGTTTGCTTATTTTTCCAGCCTATTTCTTTACTTTGAACTTTATGTTAAAGTTTGGCTCCAGATACCAGGAGCCAAGATGGTGGAGTACAGGCAGCAATAAATTTGAGCTTTTCCAACATTTCCCTCCAAATCACTTTAAAATAACCCCTCAATTTTGGAGCAGCAGAGCAAACAAAACATCAGACTGAGACATTTTTTCCAGCGTGAGACAACATAGGAGATCAGAAGATGAGGTCTGTGACACAAGGTTGGGTGCCAGCCTGGAGAACAACACATTGCAGGAGCAACAGTGGTGGGCCATGGAGGCAGCTGTGACAACTACAGGAGTCACTTTAAAAGTTCTAAGCCCATAGATGGTAAAGAGGTCAGAAAGCTGGTCATAAAAAAAAGATTACAAGGAATCTTTTGCAGCATTAGGTGCAGCTGGTGCTGACTGGCAGCCCCGTTGCCCATAGTGAGTTCTGGGTTGCAGTTCTGGGGCCGTGAGGAGAGCTTACAGTTTATGACAAGGGACCAAGAGACCTCATCACAATTCCAAGGCAGAGTGAAACACTATCTTTGTGGCTGCTGGAAAGCAAGGGACCTTGTCACAGTTCCAGGGCCAAGAGGAACAATAGCACTTGCAGCTGCAGGGTAGCATGGACCCTTATGGGTAAAGATCAGCATGCACACTGGGAGAATAGTGCACTCAGTTTTGTATGGAAATCTATCTTATCCAATAGGGAGATAGGAGGAGAAGTGAATAAAAGATATGGAGGAGAGGGGATTGGGGGAGGTAGTTGTCAGAAGCAAGACAGATTTTTAAGGATAATTACAATAAAAAGAGTACAAATAGAGGGAAATAGGTTGGAGGGAAATGCACTGTTAATGATCATAATTGTGAATGTGAATAGAACTAGCTAGCACAGAATGGAAGAAGATATTGGAATGGATTAAAAAAACCAATCCAACAATATATTGTGTACAGAAGATACACTTGAGACAGAAGACACACAGAGTTGAAATGAAGAACTGGAGTAGAGTCTATTATGCTTTATATGAAGTGAAGAGGGGAGGGGGTGGCAATCATAATCTCAGATAAATCAAAAGAAAACTAAACTTGGAGATAATCAAGGAAAATATATTTTGTTTAAAGGTACCATAGACAATGAATTAATATAAAAATATAGTAAATTCAGCTGATAGAGGCCTCATTTCTCAAATATATAGGTAACTGAATCAAATTTATAAATCAAATTTGTCCTGGGGGCAGCTAGGTGGCACAGTGGATAGAGCACTGGCCCTGGAGTCAGGAGTACCTGAGTTCAAATCCGGCCTCAGACACTTAACACTTCCTAGCTGTGTGACCCTGGGCAAGTCACTTAACCCCAATTGCCTCACTAAAAAATAAATAAATAAATAAATGAACAAACAAACAAACAAATAAATAAATAAATAAAATTTGTCCTTTCTGAAACTTGGTGGACTTGTGAATTGGTTCAACCATTTTAGATAACAATTTGGGTCTATTACCAAAAGGCTATATAAAACTGCAGTCTTTGTCCAGCAATACCACTATTAGGTTTGTACCCCAAAGCGGTTAAAAAAGCAGCTCTTTTTGTTGTAGTAAAAATTATAAATTGAGGGAATGTACACCACTTGGCAAATGGATAAAAATGTTGTGGTATATCATTGTGATGGAATGTTATTATGTGATAAATGATTAGGGGGGTGGTTTTAGAAAAAAACAAACAAACAACAACAACATGGCAATACCCATATGAACTGAGGCAAAGTGAAGTGAGAAGAACCAGGACATCGGTGTGTAGAGTAACAACAATGTTATAATTATGATCAACCATGAAAGGCTTGGTTACTTTGATCAATACAGTAATACAAGACAATCCCAAAGGATTTATAATGAAAAAAAAATGCTATCCTCCTCCAGAGGGAAAGCTGATGAACTCTGAGCATAAATTGAAGTATAACTTTTTCCTTCCCTCCGTCCTTCCTTCCTTCTCTCCCTCCTTACCTTTTTTTTTTTGCAATGTGGCTAATGCAGAAATATGTTTTGTATGATTTTACATGCATAATTGATATTATTTTGCTTATGTTCTCAGTGATTGGGGAGGGATGGAAGGAAGGGAGAGAATTTGCAACACAAAATTAAAAACTAAAAGGTTAAAAATAGTAAATTAAAAAACTAAGTTGGGCTATGTTCCCTGGGTGGGGGTGAGGGCCACTGTCCTAAACTTCAGAATTTTTTGCACTGATTTTTTTCAGAGCTAGTTCTGAGGGTTTTGGAAGTTTTTGGTGCTTCCAAGGTTGTATGATCTTATGAGAGGTGTGGTCATTGATCTCCCAGTCTTTATTCTGGTCCCTCTCCAGGAAGGGCTCCTGATCCCTTGCAGTCACAAATTATAGTGCTCCTCAAGGACCCTTTTGTCTTAGGATAGCAGTTGATACTGCTCTTTAAGGTCTTTGATGACATGGGAAGGTAAGCAATCCTCTTCACCCTGCTAGAAGTGGGCATGGGCAATGGAATTGCCAAACAGTACTCTATCCTTTTACCAATGCTTGGATGGATGCCCCCTCTTTCTGACTAGTTGCCAGATCTCCTTACCATCTCTGGTCTGAGATCTCCTAAACATGCTGTTGCCTCTGTTGCTGCCTCTAACTTTCACAGCTGGTTTTACAGTCATTTGTGTTCCAGGCCAGCCACCACCCTAGTGTCACAGACCTCTCCTTCAGACCTAAGTTTTCTTGAACTAGAAAAATATCTCCTCCTGGCCTTTTATTGTATTAGCCACTCTAGAAATCACTTTGATATATTATTTAAATTTTTTTGGAGGGGAATGTTGGGAGAACTAAGCTGCTTCCTCTATTCTGCCATCTTGACTCTACTTTTGGACATCCTAAATTAAAATTTTAAAAATAAAATAAAACACTATAAAATTTTGCAAAACTAGTTTAGAAACAGAGGGTTTCAAGATACCCCAACAAACTGAGCATGACAAATTTCTGTAGGTAATGTTGCCCTGTCTTATCTTTTGACTTTCTGACTTATTGATTTGGCTCTCTTCTCAAATTTGTTTTCATTTATGAATTCATTGCTGCCTTTCTCTCAGACCCATTATAAGATTACCTAAGAAGCCCTTTTACATGTAGTTCTTGTGACTCTATATTGCCTGATAAAGTGTTGATCTTTTTGCATAGGGCAAGTATCTTGCTTTCATCACACATGACCCATGTCTCTTGTCTTCCTGCTGTCTCTCCCCTCTGCCTGCTCCTAGATCAGCATCCATCATTTAGATCTGTATATTTCATGATGCATACAAGATGATTTAGACTGAGCCTCTTTCATGTCTAATTCACAGTTTTTCAGAAACATGGAAAACTCGTGGGGCACAAAAATACTGAAAAGCTATTTGGCAGGCAATGGAATTTGGCTCCACATTCATTATTCATAAAATCTCTAACTTCAATATTGTTAGGATCCATTATTTGCTAGATGTTGGTACATAGTCCATGGAGGGTAGATTGCAACTTCTCTACAACTTGGTAGATGGTTATCAAGAATTTCTTTAATTAAATAAGTTGTCACCTTGAATTTTTTTGCCCTTATCTGTGGATTAACCTCTCAGAATTTAGGCTGTTTCACAAATAATAGGCACATACATAGTCCATAGTTGTTTCTGTATTTGAAGACTTTACCTCTTTGTAGGATGTACAGAGTTTGTATTGTACTGGCATAGATTTTGAAAACCCAGGTCACTTCTATACCACAAGAAAGCATTGGAGTACTGGAGGAAGACTTCAGTGGATGATGAAGATATGATATGGAAAATGATCAATTTAAACTTAGTGGAAATATATAACTGTTTTCAATTATTTGAAGGGCTGTCAGTCAACAGACTCTTATTCAGTACTTACTATGCACAGGTTGGAATGTATTGCCTTGGGTTACCCCATCACTGGGACTCTTCAAGCCATTTGAATGCATATTTTTCAGGTATGTTGTAGAGAAGATTCTTGTTAGACTAGATGGTCTCTGTGGTACTTTCCCACTGTGATACAACAGTGAGTAAGTTCAATTTAGCCTATAATGATAATTACAATGATGATGATAATAATAGCTTCCATTTGTCTAGCACTTTAAGGTTTGCAAAGGCACTGGGATTAGTATGTGGTACTAGAGTATTTTATAAATCTAATGAAAAAGATAGAAACTTGAAAGCTGATCAAAACAACAACAAATCCTGTAGCTTCCCTGGAGATTCTCAGTGTGAAGTATTTCTTTATTCTTAATGCCAAGCAGCACCAAAGTTATAAAAGTCAAAGTCAGGTAATAGCAAAAATCTTTTCTTGGAAACCAAAACAATTTTCCAGTTTTCTTTTGACCTTGCAAGTTGATTCAGTTCTCTGTCTTTCTATCTGTCTCTGTCTCTCTCTCTGGTTGTCTGTTAAGGAATGGGGGGAACTTTTAAAGTACAAATCCAGTTTTTGCTCTCATTATACTGCCTGCTTCCAAGCTCAAAGGCACAGGTACATATCAATATTTCAAGGATCCATGTGGTTATTGACTTCCATTATACAGATCATAACATTGCTATGGCTTAGTGAGATTGCAAGAGTTGCTATACTGGAAAAATTCATCAACCTGCAACTTACATGAAGATGAGTTTCTCAGTAAGGGCTAAAAATCCTCAGTTGACAGACATGCAAGTCTAGTACCTCGCTCATATGTGTGATATTTAAAATCTAAATGTGTGTCCTAACCTGCCCTGACCCCAGTGTGGGGTAGAAACTGGCTAAGATTTACTGATAAATTCATCAAGAGTTTAGACTTTTAAGGATTTATTAAAGACAAGACATGGGATCCTATAACACCAGAAAAGTCTATCTACTTTCTATCTACTTTCCTCTCTTTCTCTGTTTGCCTTTTTTCTGTCTCCCACCAAGTCGAAGTCTCAAACAAAAAGAGGGACCCTTTTTTTCTCCTTCTGCTGCCACATGCTGGTTCCTGAATGAAAAAAGAGGAAGATCCAGCTAGACAGCCTTAGCCTCCTTGTTCTTCTCTCCCTCCCCAAAAGGGGAGGTCTTTCAAGCTGATTGGTTGATAGTGGTCTCCTGCTGATGGCATAGTCCACAGCCTCTGAGAACAACAGCCCACTCAGGGCCAGCCAGGTGTGGTCTCAATTTAATCATTCTTAAGTAAGTTCTCAGTCAGTTTCTCAGTCTTACTCAAGTCAATCAATTCCAAATCAATCTTCAGGTGGGGCTCCTGGTAGTCTGCCAAATCCCATTATTTTATCACAAACCTTTTTAGCTTGCTAGCAACTTCTATAACTCATCCTCCACTTGTATTCTTCAAGAACATAATGACTCCTGGAAGGCATATATATCTTCTGGGGCACTGAGAAGGAGAAAATTAGTTAAAATATTAAAAATATAGTTTGTTATACTTGGAAACATTTTTGTCTTGATTATGTTTAAGTTTGACCATTAGCATCTTGGATAAGAATTTTCCATCATCATTATCAGATTCGTCCTTCACTTTGAAGACAGTTGTGACACAGTGCCAAAGAGGGAATTATAACCTTGGAGAATTCCATGCCCTCTTCCTTCAGCCCATCTCCCTGAAAGTTTAGCAGTTTAAAACAGGTCAAATATAAAACTATTCACAATATCATTTCACTAGTCATGCATGGGGAAAATGTCCTGTGGGTAATGTTTATCAGTCTCTTACCATATAGCAATTAACATTAAACATTGAATCCAAAGCAAATGATGGGGAAGTAATGCAGTAACAATCACCCTATTCTTCCCTGACATCCAAAGGCAGTGCCTCTAAGAAAGTAGGCTCAAAATTTCTGACTCATAGTACTTAAGAGTGCACAGTAAAAATGGAAGTACAATAAGGGCATTAGCAACATTACTATAGGAGTAGTCAAAAAGTTATATGAGGGGAGGGGACAAATAGGAAGCAGGGATAGCTGTCAAAGGGCCAAGAAATAATAATGTTAAGGTATAAGAGGAGAACTTACTCTTCTCTTTCACTTGATAAGTTGGGCCTCTCTAACTCCATTGTCTGGGAGTGCCTTTGAGCATGCTTTTTGAAAACTGATGGCAGAAACCAGAAGGAACACTTATTTGAATTGGAAGGAGCCTGGAGCAGGGTCTAAATACAGAGGTAAGGAAGAGGATGGTAAGAGCACACTGCCTAGGCCATAAGATGAGTTTGGTCATAGGTATATGCAAGTAAATATAGTTAGCCAAAGGAACTGCTAGACTCTATACCCAGATTAGGGAGCTTAAAGGTTTGAACTCTTCTGTTCTATGATTTCATTGATTCTAGGTGCTGTAATTTTGGTTTTTGTGTGCCTATTTCCTTTAGTTTCTGGCCAAGTCTTTTGGAGAAACCTAAACTCTCTCTCAACCCCACCCTTACCTCCTCTTTCTGAAAGATTATGCAATTTTATTATTCAGAGTTAAATGTGTATTTTAAATGACTTACTCTGAATCTCTAATTTTACATGTGAGGAAACTAAGGTATAGAGAACTGATGTGACTTGTTCAAGATCATACAAATAGCAATTAATCAGGTCAGAATTTGATCACAGTTTCTCAGACTTTAAAATCCAGAGCTCTTTCCACTACACCAAATGTATCTACACTTACGTTGGGAAAATCATATATTTTGGTGGTTGGTTAAGAACTGTTGAGAACACTGACACCCAAAGCATCCAAGGAAAGTAGAGAGAAGGGAAAAAAAAAAAGCTAAAGTGGGATTGAAGTTGACCAATCTTCCTGCCCAGCCTTTGTTTCTTTTTAAAAATTTTTTATTTTGTGGGGCAATGGGGGTTAAGTGACTTGCCCAAGGTCACACAGCCAGTAAGTGTCAAGTGTCTGAGGCTGGATTTGAACTCAGGTCCTCCTGAATCCAGGGCCAGTGCTTTATTCACTGCACCATCTAGATGCCCCCCCCCCCCCGCCCAGGCTTTGTTTCTTCAGAGAGATCTTTCAGGTTTTAGATAGATATGGTAAAGAATAAAGAACAAAGAATGTGAAGGCAAAGGACCTAATTTCAAGTCAGTCAATAAATGTTTACTTTGTATCTACTATGTCCCAGGTACTGTCCTGAGCAATGACCATCTAAGTTTTGTCAGTTGCTTCCTGTATGGCCTCCAATGTCCTCTAATCTCTCTGGACCTCAGTTTTCTCTTCTGAAAGATGAGGGTCTTGTACCAGATGCCATCATTTCAACTTCCTAATCTTTGAACTATGAATTATATTCTCCCTATAGGCACATTCCAGGCTTTATCCTGAGAGATCTTTGCCCAGTTCCTCCTATAGGGTAGGCCTAAAGTCATGAAGTCACGAAGAGGTTTCAACATTTAATAACTCCTTTATTTTTTGTTTTTAATTTACAATGCCATAGCATCATATACAGCATATATAGGATATATGTATAATAATTTTTTAAAAGTTATTAAAACATCAGGACCCTTTCTAACTTTTGGCCTACCCTATAAAAATCACAATGCTACATTCCAGAGAAAAAACACCTTTATTCTTTGGGGGAAAATGGTTAGAAGTTTCAGGGACTTATAGGGCCTCAGTATTTAAAATAACCTTAATCTGCTTTGTGTTTTGAACAAAAGCATATATATATATATATATATATATATATATATACACATATATATACATATATATATATGTATGTATATATATATGTGTGTATGTGTGTGTGTGTGTGTGTGTGTGTGTATATGTGTGTATGTATGTGTATTTTTTCCTTTAGAATGTAAGCTTCTTGAGGGTAGGGAATATTTTGCTATTGTCTTTGTATCCGTAATGCCTAAGCAAAGTGACCAAATTCTTAAATATTTACTTGCTTGTATAATGGCTGATGAGGGTCTAGTCCTTTCAGCATTCACGGATAATCTTGACATGCCCAATTTAAACAGATGGAATCTTTGTAAAGATTATTATTAGTGATGCGTGACAGAGGGGCTGGTTCTGCCAGATGGTAAAAAGACCTCATTATTTTTACAGTAGAATTCGAGGTTGAATGGACTAATAGTTCTTACCTGCCTCCTGATTTCTTCTTCTTGGCCTTATCTAGGCAGATAACCAGCGTCCTGTACTCCTCTTTACACTTCCCCCTCCTGGTAATCATCTGTTTGGGTGCTGGCTTCACAGAATAACCCCAGAAACCTAGAATTTTACAGCTGGAAGTTGGAGTGTCACATGAGGATCTAAAATGGCAGTAATTAGTTATAGGATATTTGCTTAGAAATTGTTGCAATAGACAATTTTATTAATTGATTGTTGAAAAGAAATATGGCTTATCAATACACATCAATATGTTAAGGATATGCAGTTCCATTAGTGTGGGAACTCCCTTCACTGTTACAGATGCTGACATTTTTAACTTAGTAAATAAGTCTTAAAACCTTGCGTGAAGGTCAGACAGAGCAATTGACCTGACTGTGATTATATTGCTAGGAAATGTTAGAAGCAGGATTTGAACCCAGATTTCCCTTTCTTCAAGTCCAGCACTCTATACACCTCACCATGTTCCCCCATTATTAAGATAAATACTTTCTAATTATGATCTTGTTTTTGGTGTTCATAGATTCATTTTTTAAATTATAAAATTAACAAATCACATAGCCTTTTTTAGTCTCTGAGACTCTTATAATTATACAAATACAAAGAGAGACAGACATACACACACACAAAGATAGACAGAAACAGAGAAACAGACAGACACAAAAGCAGGCACAAAGACAGGAACAGAGAATCTGTTACCATTTACTATATTCCAGGCACCAGAGGCACAACTATAAGCAAATAAGATAGTCAAATACCCTCAAGGAGTTTACACTGAAATGAGGGAAGCCAATAACAACATAAAGCTGATCTACAAAAGCAGGCACATGGAGATGGCCCCAGAAAATGAAGTAGAGGTCTTCAGCCAGGCAAGATATGATGAAAGCATGTCAATCAGACTAAAGTGTGGCTCCAGGGGGAAGAGTTCAAGGTTCCAGTGGAGGCAAAGTGGTAATAATGACCTAACAAGTGATAGCATGGCATGGATATGGAAGAAAAGTATGGTGGAGGCCTGGATCTGGGAAAAACAGATGAAAAACTCACCAGTTTTTCATTTTCATGATTGCCTGATGTGACAGTGCCTTTCTTTGTGTTTTGGGAGCATTTTTCTCTTTGAGGAAGAGAGTACAAGGAAATACTTTATGCTCTCTTACCCTGCTCATTGCGTAGTTGAGTTGAGGGAGGCTGCTGTGAGGATAGGAGCTCAGAGAGCACTAGCCCAAAGTAGGACAAATTAGCTTGATACAGTAGGAAAAATAACAGTGGAACCTGAGGCTTTATATTCAAGGCTGAATAGAGCTGATAACAGAGCACCAGGAGCTTTTGGGACACAGAGGCACATTGTAGGCTATAAGAGGCAAGTAAAAGGGAGGGAAGTAGGGGAATGTTTTTTAGATTATATAAGCAGAGCTTGTGGAGAATGAAGGATTGCCATTCCTGATCCTTGGGGAAGCAGGTGTCTACTTGTGCCCAAGGCAGCTTATTATCCCTTCTTGTACCTCACCATGTGCCTTTGGAGCATTTCCAATTACATGTCTCATAGACACTTCAACATATCACAAAACAAAACTTCTTATCTTTCCCATAAATCCTAACCTCTTCCAAACTTCTCATTTAATTTCGATAGCACAATATCTAGCATAAAGTAAAAGATTAAGAAATGTTTATTGACAATAGATTGACTGTCAAATTAGTCCATCATCAGTAAGCAAGGGATATTTGACCTCCCTTCCCGGGCCATCTTGGCATCTCTTCTCTAGCTATTTATAACTATAATAATAATTATTATTATCCTCATCCTCATCATTCTAGACTTGGTGCTTCTGTTAGGTAGTCTGCATCTCCCTCTTACATTGCTTTGTCTCATATTTTGCTTCCTTCTCTACAGCAAAGATTACCATCCTTTGAGGCAAGGCTGATCATTCTTTATGACATAAGAAATAGTGTTAATGTTGGGAACTGCCAAACAGGTGGGGGTGGGAGGAGGTGCAGCATATGGAATTTATAGCTTTAATTTTTCTAATCAAGCATGGAGCTGTTATAGCACTATGTAGATGCTATGTCAATTCTTATGCTTATAATAAATAATGACTGTAATAATGAAACAGGAGTCTAGCTGACTTTTTCCTTTAGGAAACTGCCTAGTCCAACCCAAACTAAGAGGCCACTAGCTTTGATGCCTGACATTTTCTTTTTATGTGGAGACTCTTAGAATTTGTTGCACTGGATATTTGTGCTTATTTTCACCTCCTCTCACACATCTGTGATACATTAGAACTCAGCTAACGATTTTCCATCGCCTGTGAACTTTGCTTTGAATTCAGCAGAGGGACATATTTTTATTGGATCACACTGACATTTTTAAGAAAGCTTTTTATAAAACAAAAGTGTTCTTGAAATACCAAAGGAGAATATGTCCTGAGATCCTCCTGGTTTGCAAATAATTTCTTTAACCTAAAGGATGAAAGGCCTGTATTGGTTGACCTCTAAGGTCCTTTCCTTATTCTATGGTTCTGACAGTTTATAGTCATGTGAACACCCCAAAACTTTTGCATCCAAAGAAGTTTCAAAAAATTTGCTTTGGAATATTATATATACTCTCTATTATAAGGATGCTGCCATTGCTCAAAACAATATAAGTGCCCTTCTTTAGGATTTTGTCTTAGGAATTTTGACACATTTTTTTTAAACTATCTTCAGTGATATCCTATCTTCATAAGGTTTTATAGCTGCATGGGACCTAAAGGTTATCAGACCCAACCCTCTTACTTTCTACTTGAGGAAACTGAAGGCCCTAGAGTTTAAATGGTTTGCAGATAGTTACAGAGGTAGGAAGTGACAGTTAAAGCACTATAACTGAGGCATTCTGTCTCCCAAATCCAGAACTCTTTCCCCTGCCCACACAGTGCCTTTATCCCATGAGCTTGGATTCAACTTTTAGAAATTTCCAAAAACTCTTTCAGATTCCTCTTATGAAGAAGATGTATATTTAAGCAAGATAATATTGTGGGTTTTTTTAAAGCAGGGGTGGAGCCAAGATGGCAGAAAGAAGCTAGGACTGTTCCTGAGCTTTCCTGTATTTCCCTCAAAAACAACATTAAACCAAGCCTCTAAACAGATTCTGGAAGTACAGAACCTACAAAAAGAGAGACAAAATCCTGCTACGTGAGAAAATTTAGAAGACTTCAGCAAAGTTCTGTCTCACCTTGGGTAAAAGGGGAGGGTGGCTCACATCAGTAAAGCTCTGCTCAGTGTGGCTTAGCACCACTAGTCTCAGCTGGCAGATCACCTCAGCAAAGCTAAGCTCAGTGTGGATTCACACCACTCGTCTTAGCTGGCAGATCACCTAAGCAAGCTCCACTCAGTGGCAGCTCAACACTGTTGTAACTTGACGCAGCTGAGAGGGGGGCCGCCGAGAGTGGAGCAGCTGATAGTGGGGCAGCTGAGAGCAGTAAGAAGCTTGCAACTGTGAACACTGTGCCCCAGGAGCAGACTTCAACTTGATAAGTTTAAAAATAGCCTACAAAATGAGCAAGAAACAAAAAAGGAACCTTACCATTGACAACTTCTATGGTGAAAGAGAAGACCAAAATTCAAACACAGATGAGGTAGTCAAAATGCCCACAGAAGAATTAAGAGGGAAGATTATCTTATCTCAAGACCAAAAAGCCATCTTTGAAGAGCTCAAAAAGGCTTTTAAAAATCAAATAAGAGAGGTAGAAGAAAAAATGGAAAAAGAAATAAGAGAAATGAGAGTTACACTGCAAAAAGAAGCACAAAAAATGACTGAGGAAAACAATTTCTTAAAAAATACAATTGGCCAAATGAGAGAAAAAACTAGGCAAACAGAAAAAGAAGTGCAAAAGCTTACTGTGGAAAATAAAGCCTTAAAAATTAAGATTGAGCAAATGGAAGTAGATAACTCCATGAGACAAGAAGAATCTGACGAGCAGAATCAAAAGACTGAAAAAATAGAAGACAATGTGAAATACCTCATTGGAAAAACAACTGACCTGGAAAATAGGTCCAGGAGAGGTAATCTGAAAATTATTGGACTACCTGAAAGCCATGATCAAGAAAAGAGTCTAGACAGCATATTCCAGGGAATTATTATGGAGAACTGCCCTGAAATTGTAGAAACAGAGGATAAACTCATCATTGAAAGAATCCCCTGAACACCTCCTGAAAGAGACCCCAAAAGGAAAACATCAAGGAATATAGTAGCCAAACTCCAGAATTATCAGGTGAAGGAGAAAATACTCCAAGCAGCCAGAAAGAAACCATTTAAATACCATGGAGCCACAGTTAGGATTGCAGAGGACCTGGCAGCTTCAACATTAAAGGATCGCAGGGCTTGGAATATGATATACAGGAAGGCAAAGGAGCTTGGATTACAACCCAGGATCAACTACCCAGCAAAACTGAGCATTTTCTTTCAGAGGAAAAGATGGACATTCAATGAACTAGGAGATTTCCAAGGCTTCCTGAGAAAAAGACCAGAACTGAACAGAAAAATTTGATCTCCAAATACAAGACTCTAGAGAAATATAGAGGTAAACAAGGGGGAGAAAAGGGTTGTTCAATGATGTTAAACTGCTTAAGTCCATATGAGGGAGGATAATACTTTTAACTCTTGGGATCTGTATTTCTGTAAAGGTATTGTTATTAAATCAACTATGATGTGATGATATAAAGAAACTTAAGGGACAAAGTAAAAGAAGACTAGGGGGAGGAGAGGAAGGGAGAGGTGGAATGGGGTTAATTATATCAAAGGAAGAGGAACAAAAAGAACCAATTACAACAGAGGGAAAGAAGGGAGGGGTGGGCATTGTTGCAACCTTACTCTCATCAGACTTGGTTCAGGGAGGGAATAAAATACACTCCCATTTGTATAAAGAAACTTAGCTTCCTCTTTAAGGAAACAAAAGCGCAAGGGGAAAAAGGATGGTATTGCTAGAAGGGAGGGCCCAAGTGGGAGAAAAAGGGGTAAGAAAAAGAAGGGTAGTTGATAAAAGGGAGGACAGATTGAGGGAGGCAGTGGCCAGAAGCAAAACACTGGTCAAGTGGAATAGGGGGAAAGAAAGGGAGAAAAGATTACAAAGGGGAAAAGAAGATGGAGGGAAATAAACAGGTAATAATTTTAACTGTGAACATGAATGGGATGAACTCTCCCATAAAATGGAAGCGATTTGCAGAGTGGATTCAAAAACAGAATCCTACAATATGCTGGAGATCAGTTGGAGGCCTTCCCAATAAGATCAGGGGTGAAACAGGGATGCCCATTATCACCTCTATTATTTAATATTGTACTAGAAATGTTAGCCTTAGCAATCAGAGATGAAAAAGGAATTAAAGGAATTAGAATAGGCAAGGAGGAAACAAAACTATCACTCTTTGCAGATGATATGATGGTATACTTAAAGAATCCTAGAGAATCAACTCAAAAATTACTTGAAACAATTAACAACTTTAGCAAAGTAGCAGGATATAAAATAAATCCACAGAAATCATCAGCATTTCTATACATGACCAACAAAGTCCAGCAGCAAGAGATAGAAAGAGAAATTCCATTTAAAGTAACAGTAGATAATATAAAATACTTGGGAGTCTACTTGCCAAGACAAACCCAGGAACCCTATGAACACAATTACCAAACCCTTTTCAAACAAATCAAATCAGATCTAAAAAATTGGAAAGATATCAATTGCTCATGGATAGGCTGAGCTAATATAATAAAAATGACAATTCTGCCTAAATTAATTTACTTATTCAGTGCCATACCAATCAGACTACCTAAAAATTATTTTATAGAGATTGAAAAAATAACAAAATTCATCTGGAAAAACAAAAAATCAAGAATATCAAGGGAAATAATGAAAAAAATGCACAGGAAGGTGGGTTAGCT
Source organism: Dromiciops gliroides (assembly GCF_019393635.1). Classification (NCBI taxonomy): domain Eukaryota; kingdom Metazoa; phylum Chordata; class Mammalia; order Microbiotheria; family Microbiotheriidae; genus Dromiciops; species Dromiciops gliroides. Next base: position 552,498,512 of record NC_057862.1, read on the forward strand.
GTACCAAATCTGGAGCTCTACTATAAAGCAGCAGTCATCAAAACTATCTGGTACTGGCTAAGAAATAGAGTGGAGGGCCAATGGAATAGGCTAGGCACAGGAAACACAGTAGTAAATGACATTAGCAATATACTGTTTGATAAACCCAAAGACCCCAGCTTCTGGGATAGGAATTCAGTATTTGACCAAAATTGCTGGGAAAACTTGAAGATAATATGGCAGAAATTGGGCATAGACTAACATTTGACACCTTATACTAAAATAAGGTCAAAATGGGTACATGATTTAGACATAAGAGGTGATACCATAGGTAAATTAGGAGAAAAAGGAATAGTCTACTTTTCAGATCTTTGGAAAGGAGACCAGTTTATGACCAAAGAAGAGATAGAGAATATTATTAAATGCAAAATAGATGGCTTTGATTACATTAAATTAAAAAGGTTTTACACAAACAGAATCAATACATCCAAAATTAGAAGGAATACAGAAAGCTGGGAAACAATCTTTATGGCCGGTACTTCTGATAAAGGCCTCATTTCTAAAATACATAGGGAACTAAATCAAATTTATATGAATCCAAGTCATTCCCTAATTGAGAAATGGTCAAAGGATATGAACAGGCAATTTTCTGATGAAGAAATCAAAGCTATCTATTCCCATATGAAAACATGTTCTAAATCACTATTGATTAGAGAGATACAAATTAAAACAACTCTAAGGTACCACCTGACACCAATCAGATTGGCTAAAATGACAAAAAAGGAAAATAATAAATGTTGGAGAAGCTGTGGGAAAATTGGAACACTAATGCATTGTTGGTGGAGCTGTGAACTGATCCAACCATTCTGGAGAGCAATTTGGAATTATGTCCAAAGAGCTATAAAGATGTGCATACTCTTTGACCCAGCAATACCACTCTTGGGTCTTTTTCCCAAAGAGATCATAAAAAGGGAAAAGGACCCACATGTACAAAAATATTTATAGCTGCTCTTTTTGTGGTAGCAAGGAAATAGAAATTGAGGGGATGTCCATCAATTGGGGAATGGCTGAACAAGTTATGGTATATGAATGTAATGGAATTCTATTGTGCTGTAAGAAATGATGACCAGGTGGAGTTCAGAGAAACCTGGAAGGATTTGCATGAACTGATGATGAGTGAGATGAGCAGAACCAGAAGAACATTATACACATTATCATCAACACTATGTGTGGACCAACTGTAATAGATTAGATTCTTCTCACCAAGCCAACAGAACAAGAATGTTCCAAAGGACTCATGGTTCTCCAAATCCAGGGGGAAAAAAGGAACTGTGGGATATGGATGCTGATTATCCATATTATTTCTTTTGTTTTTGATGCTGTTGGTTTTCTTATTTCAGGTTTTTCCTTTGTGCTATGATCCTTCTCATATAACATGACTAATGCAGATATATGTTTAATGTTATTATGGATATTTAACCTATATCAGATTGCCTGCTGTCTAGGGGAGGGGAGGAGGGAGGGGAGGGAGGGAGAAAAATTTGAAATTTGAAATCTTATATAAATAAATCTTGAAAACTATTTCTACATGTAACTGGAAAATAATAAAATACTTTTACTTTAAAAAAGCAACAAAATTATTCTAATGTTATGAGACTAATTTTCTCATGTCACTTGTAAATTGGTTCTGAGAGGGAGAGGCTAGAGATCTGTGGTGTTCCAGGAGCAATGGAATGCCAAGAAGGGAAGGCTGGAGGTATGTGAGTGTGTGTGTGGGAAGTGGCCTAAGTCATTGGCAGGAGGGGAGAAGGATTTCTTTTGGTTTCTGGAATAGGGCAACAGGCCCAACTGCAGTGATTATTCATATAAGGGATACTTACAAATAAGGAATACTTGAAAGATAGAAACTGAGAAGGCAGAGTGGAAAGTACATTGGTCTTAGTCACCAAACACATGACTCTAGATATTTAATCTGATACTTCTTACTTATGTGATCATGGATAGGGCACTTAACTGAACCTCAGTTTCCTTATCTATAAAATAAATTATAATATTTAAAGAACCTACTTCTTGGGGTTAATATGAGGCTCAAATAAAATAAGGTATGATAGAACTTTAAAGTTGAATTATAAATGACATAATATATATGTATAAATGCATGTTATATAGATGTATATATATATGTGTTTGCATATGTATATATACATATCTATCTATCTATATCTATATATCTATATATATACACATACATACACACATATGTGATATCCTTCACCTGAAAAGATTTTGCTGTAAAACATTTTCCGCCAATTTTTGATCCTTCCAATTTCATTGTGAAATATTTTATGGATGCCTGTAAGTCAATAAAAATTTATTAGGGACTCATTATGTGCCAGGAATTATACTAAGCAATGGGTATACAAAGAAAGACAAAAGCACTTTCCCTGATCTCAAGGACCTAACAGTTTAATAGAAGAGACAAAATATAATTAGCTATGTACATCTTGTTCATGCTTCACTTTTTGAAGAGGACCAATGGCATCACAAAGTAATGTCTTGCCTTGTGCATGAAGTGGATTTAAGTGAGGCAGAATTGCACAAAATCATCAGCTTTACTCTCTCTTTCAGAGTTATTGAAGTCCAATGGAAAGACAAAAGTCAAGCTGACTCCTAATGGCCTGGGATTCAGTGGATGATCCTGGTGTCTTTAATTTCTAATCAAGTTCTAAGTGCTCCACAGTACCTGCTTCAACTGCCTTCATGGCCATTGGAACAAACTGTTCTCTTCTCATTCTATCAGGGGAAGCCTTCTAATGCTTGGGCTAGACACCTCCTACTTCACATATGGGTTTGAGGCCTTTTGGTTACCTTCAACTTGTTTAGCCAATTTGCCAAGACAGTTTTACTGGGGTATGGCTGCTGTGCATGATACAGTGGCTTTGAGGCACCAGTGAGATGTAGGTGATAGGTGAACACCAAAAGTAAATGAGTAGAGCTCAGCAAGCCCTCATACCAGAGCTTCTGGTCTTCCTTAAATAGCCAATACACCCCAATGCACATATAAGATATTTATATAGATATAAATCTATAAAGGTAGAGGAAGATATAGGTTTCTTTAAATCTATATCTACATATGTATTATATATACATACATATATAATATAGATATTGCTATCTCCATATTGTTACATATAATAAAAACTATAAATCTCTCTCCCTCTAGAAAAGTAATCTCAGCATGAATTTATTATGTATGTGAGGTAATGTGGGAGGAGAAGGCCTCCAGAAGAAGTTAGGACTTGAACTGAAGGTGTTGAAGGAAGCTAAGGAAACTAAGTTGTAAAGGTGAGGAGGGAGAATACTCTAGGCATGATGAACAGGCAGTGCCAAGGTACAGAACTGGGAAATTCATTAATGTTCATGTGTAATAGTAAGTAGGTCAGTTTAGTTAAATCCTAGAGTGTTTGGAGGGGGGAAAATAATTAGAAAACTGGAAAGGTAGGAAGAATCCAGTTTGAGAAGGGCTTCAAATAGAGAAAAAAAGGACCTTATGTTTGAGCCTGGAGGTGAAAGGGAGCCATTGGACTTTAATGAGTAGTACTTTAGTAAAATTACTTTGGCATTAGAGTGAAATATGGATTGGAATAGGGAGATATTTAAGAAAGGAAAACACATTAGGAAGCTATTACAATAGTCCAGATGACAGGTGATTTTTGCTTGAGCTATGGTGGTGGCTAAGTGAGTGCATAGAAAGAGCAACACATGAAATAATCTGTGGAGACAGAATTTATGGGATTTGACAATTGACTGTATATGATGGGTGAATGAAAGAAAAGTCAAGAATGTCACTGAGTGAAAGGAAACACATTCACCTAGTATGGAAATTTTCCCCAAGGACTTTTGCTGAAAAGGCAGAGATATCAGTTGATTGATAGAAAAAATAGGCTGATAAAGAAGGATTTTATTTAAAGGAAGGAATAGATGTGAATGACTTTTGTTAAGGGCTAAAATTCTAGCTAAACTGTCTAAAATATCTAATGAGTGGTCGCCAATGAATTATAAGCTTTAGCAAGAGTTAGACTTTTAAGCATTTATTAAGGAAAATAAGAATTTGGTAAAGAGAGAGAAAGGCCTACATTCATCTATCTATTAAAGGGAGAGCATGTTTCTAGCTCCGCTCTCTGCCAGAGTCCCCAGGAAAGAGAGCGAGTCAGAGCGCCAGTCTCTTCCTTCTTCCTCCCACTAGCCAATGTCACTTTCTGACGCCAAAGAAAAGACTCCTGGTCTTGCCCTCAAAGACCTTCATTTCATGGTTGGAACTCTTCTACAGTAAGTCTCCAGCAGGTGGCGTCATTCCAATCATTACACTTTGTAGGTAGCAAGGAAGAAGCTTGTAGATAGGATGAAATTAAATATTAGAGAAAGACTGGGGATGATAGTGAGGACAATATGCCTAGAGAAGGTGGGAGGAGATGAAATCCAAGGTTAATGTAGAGTATGGTTCCTTGATAAGGAGAAGAGCTACCTCTTCATGAAAGACAGAATTGAAGGAGAAAATAATGGGAGATGTATGAGTGATGAGTGAGACAAGTGGAAGGAGAGAATATGTTAAGGTAAAGGTCTCAATTTTTCCCCTGAAATATGTGGCATAATCCTTAGCTAGGAGTTGGGAAAGGGACTATAGTAGCAGGCATGAAGAAAGATTAAAAGGTTTGGAATAATGACTTTGTGAATGTCATAGGGAATTGATTTGTGAAGTATAAAAGGATTTCTTTGGTTCAGTGAAGGCCCAGTTGATATTATGTAACATAAATTTGTAGTCACTGAATCATTGCAGTTTTGTGATTTTCTCTAGCTCAATACAATAGCATCTGAATAGGACTGAAGAAAGAAGTTGGTAGAAGTAATCCATGGTGGGACTTTGGCAAGATATGATTGGTAATATGAAAAGTAGGCAGTGTGAGAAAATAATGGGTTTTGAGGATCCCAGAGGCTCTCCACTCAAGGGTGGAATTGTCTGACCTCTTTTAAGGCCAGCCCAGGGCAGCTAGGCAGTGCAGTGGATAGAGCACTGGCCCTGGAGTCAGGATTACTTGAGTTCAAATCCTGCCTCAGACACTTAACAATTAAAAGCTGTGTGACCCTAGGCAAGTCACTTAACCCCAATTGCCTCACCAAAAAAAAAAAAAAAAAAAAAGGCCAGCCCAGAGTCAGTCAAGTTGGATCTTGGACTGTGAATAGAGACAATAGAGATTAAAACCATACCTATCTGAAAGCCTTTCCCCTGAGGGTATGTACTCTGGACTCTGACCTCAGCACATACTGCTCATAGATCACCCTCAAGTCAAGTAAACCAATAGATTTGAATAATGCTAGCCAATTAGCTTGGAGCACTGTGTGAGGGCCTCTCCTCCAGAGCTCAGGGAGCTTACGCTCTCTCACACTCTCTTGGACGGGATGCTGAAGGAGTCAGTGAAGTGGCCCACTCTCTCTCTCCCTTCTATCTTAGGTATGTAGGGCTTCTGAACTTTTGGAGCCATGTGCTCTCTCTTTACTAACATTTAATATGATTTAATAAATGCTTAATGCCCCAAACTGATTCTAAAGCCTCTAATTAATAAGCAGCAAAATAGTAGAAACCCCAGCTAAGTTCCCTAAAACTTGGGACAGAGATAGGCACCCCTATATCATTTCAAATGACACAGAAAGGAATTCAAGCGTAGATTATAGTGTAGAGTTGAACTGATCCATCAAGTGGCTGAGACTGGGAAGGGATGAGAGTATAATGGAGAGTATAAGCAGTGCAAAGATGATGGCCTAGAAAAGAATTGAAGAGTAGAGGGAATAGAAGTCATAGTGAAGAGGAAGAATAGGCATAGAGGTCATAAATAATAGTAAATTATTAAGAAACATTTATAAAGTGCTATGTGCTAAATGCTGGGGATACAACAGAGATATGAATAGTGAAGATGGAGTAATAAAAGACTTTTGGAATTTATAGACATGGAAGAAGAACAGATTTAGGTGATGGCAAGATCAAGGGTGGTCATCTCTGTGTGTAACTGAGTTGCCATGGGAATTGAGTAGACTGAGGAGCTAGGAAGTTAGGGTATTTGAAGGAACATCTATACATCTGTATATTTGTCTGTCTATGTCTTCTAGTATAGGGGCAGGACTTAGGAGTAGAGAAAGACTGAACCAGGAAGTGAAGTCATTGAGGACGGAAGCAGAAAGTTTTGGTGATCAATAGATAATATCCACAAAGATCTGGATTGGACTATAAATGTGTATAACATGAAATTTAATGGAGAAGATATTGTGGAGTGCTTGTGGTAGAGGGAGTCTCTCAGAGTGGGGATAATGAGCAAGGAGCATTCTGATTCCTTCTCTATGACCAGTCATTTGTGAGGGCTATGAGTGAAAGTGCTACCAGTATTATAAAGGCTGACCAGAGGTGCACTATTGTCAGTAGGGAGACAGATCTCAATGAGGGAAAAGAGTGAGACAGTAAAAGTTTTAGGATGAAAGGAAGATAATTATTGTTAACCAGTATTTCAGAAGGCTCAGAGGAAATGATGTACATATCTGGAGTGGAACATTGTGGGATGGACTAAAGTTGAGGTGGATAAAAGTAATGGAGTTGGTACTGGGGGAGAGAATAATATTTGTACACTGGTGGTTACGATTCAGAATCACTTAGATGGGGAGAGTATAAATTTGTGGGAGTCTGATAAACATTGAGAAATGAGTCCAGAAAGGGTATTAGTTGTTAGAGATCTCTTGAGAGAGGCTTATGATTAGACTATTCAAAGTCTTTTCAGAAGATCCATATTTAATGCAGATGGTAATGTTGTGTCTTAGGAGACCTGTTTCACAGAAGGCATGAGATGCTAAAGATTGGTACATGGAGAATCTAGTCAAGAGGCAGCATTACAAGATGGGCATGTTAAAGTCCCTGGAGGTGAAAAAAGGAGTCGAAGCTGGTAGCTTCATCAGGTCCTAAGGATGCCATCCAGAATGTTAGAGAAGATCCTGGGGGAGAGACAGAAACCAAGACATGTATGAATGGGGTTGGCCACTGGACCTCTGGAGAATGTGCTGAAGTTCATAACTTTGCTTACTTTTGACTCAGCATACATTCTTTGAAGTTTTCTTTCAAAGACTAATGGGATCATAGATTTAGAGCTAGAAGGAATCTTATAAAAACTGAACCCACCCCCTCATTTTCTAAATGAATGAACTAAGATGGAGGCTTCTGGAGAATGATTGAGGATATGTTTGAGTACTATAATTTTAAAAACTGGCATCTAAAAAACAAGCATAAAAAAGTGGTGTGGGCATTATTTATTTACAATGGTGCAACGAGGATTTTTTTTTTTTTTAGTGAGGCAATTGGGGTTAAGTGACTTGCCCAGGGTCACACAGCTATTAAGTGTTAAGTGTCTGAGGCCAGATTTGAACTCAGGTACTCCTGACTCCAAGGCCAGTGCTCTATGCACTGCGCCACCTCGCTGCCCCACAATGAGAAATTTTTAAGTGACCTGCTCAGTATCACTCAGCCAGTGAATGTCTGAAATAGGATTTGAACCTAGGTCTTCCTGACTTCTAGTCCAGCACTCTATTAGCCACTGCATCATGTTGCCTTGTTATTTATTGCTTCTCACTGTTTTATGAGACAATACTACTTATGATTTTCAAACATCCTTTTTTTGTGAGAATTTATAAGTGAATTTATATTCTAAATTGGCACTGTTCTTGGCTATTGTAGTTCTTTACTTGTCAGGGAGATCAAGTTTTTGCTGATTAAGGTGGTTTGCAGGTGTTTTTGGTCTCATAATAGTTGCTTCACATTGGTAACTCCTATAACAAATATAATAATAGTTGTTGTGGATATCTTCTACATTCATTTCCACATTTATCTTTATTAATGTATTTTCAAACATTCAAGGACCCTGTTGGTCTGCATCCATTCAAAAACAACAATCATGATCCCTTTTGTTTACCAATCAGTCAAAGGAGGCAATTAGATTGACACTTAATAAAATAAGTAAATAAAGTATATAAAGTAAATAAGTATAAATAAAGTATATAAATAAGTATAAATAAGTATAAATAAAGTATATAAATAAGTATAAATAAAGTATATAAAGTAAATAAGTAAATAAAGTAAGGAAAGTAGTAACAGAGGTTTCTTTGCACAAATTGGGAGGCAAACTCATCTATAACTATGCCATTTGATGTAAGATGGGAAAGACAAAAGCAGAATGGGTCCATTATAAAGGGTTTTGAATGCCAAACAGAATTTTATATTTGATTCTGAAAGTGATTGGGAGACATGAGTTTTGTGGGGTGGGGAGGGGTAGAGGAATGACATGGTCAGAGCTTCATATTAGGAAAATCACTTTGGTAGTTGAGTGGAGGATGGATCAGAGTGGAAAGAGTCTCGAGACAGCCAGACCCCAAAATAGGTTATTTCAATGGTCCCAGTGAGAGGTGATGAGGATCTTTACCAGGGTGTAAGCAGTATCAAAGGAGAGAAGGGATGTATTTTAGAGAAGGCACATTGATGAAATCGAAAAGCTTTGGCAACAGATTGGATATAAGGACTGAGAGACAGCTAGAAGTTGAGGATGACACCTAGCTTGCCAGTGTGGGAAACTGAAAGTATGATGGTGCCCTTGACAGTAATATGGAAATTTGGAAGTAGGGAGTGAATGCTCAGCACTCTTGCCTTCTGTTTCTGTTAATCTTCTGATTGCTGCTATTAGGGAGATCAGGTATGCAGAAAAAGAGGTATTTTTTTCTCTTAAAAGAGTTCAAGGTAAATGGCCAATAACTAGAGCAAGAATGAAAATTATGAATTGCATAAGTTAGGTTTATTTTTGGGAAGACAACATAGTATGATGAATAGTATGGACTCAGAGCTTAGAAATTCTGAACAAGATAACTTACATTTTTTTGGTTTCAATTACCATATCTATATCTATATCTATGTCTATGTCTATGTCTATGTCTATGTCTATGTCTATGTCTATGTCTATGTCTATGTCTATGTCTATGTCTATGTCTATGTCTATGTCTATGTCTATGTCTATGTCTATGTCTATCTATGTCTATGTCTATGTCTATTTCTATGTCTATATCTAGTGGGGGTTGTATTGCAAACAAGGTATCTTATCTTGAGTCCTCTTTCTAGTACTTATTAAGTATATAAACAACATAGATACAACCTCTCTGAGCCTCAGTTTCCCCCTCTGTCAAATGAAGATAATAATTGGATTGTTGTGAGGAAAGAATTTTGCAAAGGTTAAATTGCTACATAAAGCTAATGGGAAAGATGGCCTCAGAACTGGAAATACTTGGATTCAAATTCTTGCCTGTTCCCTGTTGTAAAGAAAATGAGGAAACCAGGAACCCCTTTCCATAACACTAAGTATCTTGCAGTGAACCTAGTGCCCTTGTTTCCTTAGTAGTTAAGGAAAAAGCAAGGAAGAGGGTGTAAAGGGTGGTCTGACCTGTCACTTTTGCCTTTAGAGACAGCATGGTGTGGTGTGTCAAGTATTGGACTTTAAGGCAGTAATTCCTAGATTTAAATCCTGCCTCACACATTCCTTAGCTATATGGCTTTGGTCAAGTCACTATCTTTTTTCTGTGTTTTAGTTTCCTCATTTTTAAAATGAGAGGGTTGGACTTTATGACTCACAAGGTCCTGCTTATTAAAAAGCTATAGCCTAATCACCTGAGACAGTATAATCTTTCATCTTAGGAACAAGGACATTGTAGTTTTATAAGGCAGAAAGAAGGGTGCATGGTTATGGTACAGAGCAAAGATGTAACTTTGAGGAGAAGTAATAGGAATGTTACAAATAGGAAGAAGAGGACCTCAAAGTAGACTCAAGGCTTACTTAAGAAATAAATACATAATTCGAAATGGAGTAAAATACTCTATAATTTTTTTAAAAATCTTTAAATTTATTATTAAAATAAATTAATATTTGGAGGGGGGATAAAGAACTCCCAGTGAAGAAAGTGTCTTTACTAATGAAGATGAACACAGCAACTTAGTCTCAGAGAGATGCTGAGGGTACTAGAAGGCTATGTAATTTGTCCGAAATTACATACCCAAAATGTGTCAGAGATATGATTTGAATCCAAGTCCTTCTGCTCCTGAAGCCAGCTCTTAAGAATTGCCTTAAGAAGCAATTCAACCTTTGCAAAATTCTTTCCCCACAACAAACCTAGGAGGGTAGTGCAAATACTATTATCTTCATTTGACAGATGAGGCAACTGAGGCTCAAAAGATTGTGCCCATGTCCACATACCTTATAAATAGCAGAAAGAGGACTCAAATTCAGTTCCCTATTTCTATATTCAGTGCTTTCCCCCATTTCACCTTATTGGGTAGATAATGCCCAAACTTCTTTTTTTATACTTGTTATTTGAATTCCAATTTTTAAAATTATAGTGCACAAACACATCCTTACTCATTCTCCAGAAACTTCCATAAAGAAAATTACCTTATCAATGTATAGCACCTGGTATGAATTGAACTGAAAGACAAGTTGCTACTAGTCTTTGACCCTTTTCTCTGAACAATGAAATACACATTTAAAAAAAAAAAGAAAGAAAGAAATTCCTTGTGCCAAGTAACATCTGGCTGGGGAATAGACAACCCAAACCTAGTTTCCTATTTCTATTCCATTCATGTGATTTATTTCTTCCTCTTGAGATTTTGAGATGAGCTCAAGGATGTACCACAACTACTGTGAATCCTCAAGGGAGCAAGACTTATTTCCTGGGTCAGATCCTACTTTCGGTCCTGAATTTAGCAGGCAGGGCAAAGCCTGGGGGATGAGAAAGCTGCTTGGACTCCCTCAGAGACAAAGAGCCTTAAAGAGTCACTTGGGGGCCATTTAGTCGTTTCTGTAAAATGAATGGCAAAGGCATACATAATAAAGTAGATAGCCCTTGTTTTATTCATATCTGGCTTTCTACAGAATAGGGTTTATATTAAAAGAAGAAAGATTATATATATATATATATATATTAGATTTACTGGTAAAGATGATCACGTGTGACTTTTCTTCATGCTCTACTCAGACACAAGGGACTTGCTTACTGTTCCCTAGATATGGCAAGCTTTCTCTTGCTGAACACCTTTGCCCTCTGCCTTTGGAACCCCTAACTTCTTCCAGTAACAACAATGATAGCTAGCATTTATATAGCATCTTAAGGTTTGCAAAGTACTTTACAAAAATCTCTTTGGATCCTCACAACAGTCCTGGGAAGGAGGTCTTATTATTAGTCCTCTTTTGCAGATAAAAAAACTAAGACAGGTTAGGTGACTTGTCCAGGGCCTCACAGCTAGTAAACATCTGAGTGTGGATTTGGACTCAGTCAGCATTTTTTCTACTGTGGCACTAAGCTGCCTGTGTGGTCAGCTGTGAGAATCAATTCAACTGTTAGACCTTCTAAGAAGTAAAGGTGAGGAGGAAGTGAATTCCAGACATGAGAGAGAGAGATGGAGTACCAAATCTGGGGAAGACCAATCTAGTTGGAATATAACATCAGTAAGGTGGGTGGAGGTGGGTAAAGAGAAGCAAGGTAATCTGAAGGCATATTGTGAAGGGAATAAATGCTAAATTAAAGAGTTAGTATTTTGTCCTGTATACAACAGGGAGTGATATTATCAGCTGTGCTTTTGCATGACTTTTTTTTTCAGCCATGTGGACTGTGGATTGGAGAAGGAAAATATTGGAAGCTGAAACTTCAATTAGGTGGCTGCTTAGTAGTCTAGGTGAGAAGTGATGAAGGCTTAAACTATGGTAGTAACTGTAAGAGTAGAGAGAAGAGAACAGGTGTGAGAGATGCCATAATGACTGATTCCATAATATTTAATAGTTATTTGGATAAGAAGGGTCAGGGAGCATGAAGAGTTGAGGATGATTCAATCCCTAGAAAAATGGGGCATCATCAGTTAATATATGGAAGTTTTAGGAATAAAAAGAGGTTTTTGGATGATAATTCCATTTTTTGATTTGTTGCATTTGAGATGCCTATAGAACATTCAATTGTACATATTTTACAGGCAATTGATTATGAGGAACTAGAGATCATGTGTGAGGGGTGTATAAGATGTATGAGACAAGGGATATATGCGTGTATATATGTATATATACACATATGTTTATATATATGTATGTGCATATACTTATTTATGCACATAGTATACATATTATATCAATTATATGCACAGATACATATTTATATACTAGTCATTTGCAAAAAGTTAGTAATTAACAAACTATAACTGAACTTGTAGGGGTTCCATAGATAACCAAAAATGATAATACTGAGAAAAAAGAAGAGAACTCAGGACAGAACTTTGAGGGATACCGATGGGCAGGATAGTTATACAGTAAAGGAGCCAAGTAGTAACCAGAACCAGAGTAGATTCACAAGAACCCCAAGGAGGAGCGAGTAGTCATGAGGGGTGGAGTAAAATGTGTCAAATTTTATTGAGAATAAACTATTGGATTTAGAAATTAAGAGGTCATTGGAAACAACAACTTCAGTTCAGTAGACTGGAAGCTAGGGGCTAATAAATGATCAGCAAGAGGGGAAATGGAGGCAAGGAATGTGACTGGTTTCACGTTAAGGAACTTGATTATGAAAGGTAGAGAAAATAATAGGATGGTGGCTTAAGGGAATGGCAGAGTGAAGGATTGGAGCTTCTTTATGGATTGGGGAGACTTGGGTACATTCACAGATAGTAAGAAAGAAGCCAGGACATAAGGAGATAATAGAAATTAATGAGAAAGAGGATAATTGAAAATATTATCTTCCAGAAGGGATAGGATCAAGGTGAACACAGAGATTGGCATAATTCCTTTGATACTTAGTGGATTACCCATGGATTCATGAGTCACCCTACTATTTTTGTCTTATGACTCTCCTTTCACATGGAAAAAGGCCCAGTTAGACCAAGATGCTTCAAGTCTACAAAGTACTTTCTAGTATGAATGACAGGTTAATCTTTGAGCCCTCCTGGGATATTTGCATTTGTAATGTCTTCTTTCCATCACTTGAGGTGGCTGGGCTTAGAGGAGGGCTAAAGAGATCTTTCTAAAGAGAGAGAAGGAGGTGGTACTGCTTTTGCTTAGCACATGTCCCTGAGCACAGAGAAAGATAGAGATTTATGAGCCAAGGTGGTGATCAGAATCCATAAAATCTCCTCTGGTCTTGGTTCAGAGGCAATTAGAAAGGCAAGAAAGTCTGCTGGGTTGTTCTGAGGAGAGCCACCAACAGGAAGTTTCCTAAGTCCCCACACCACAAGCTGTCACCCCAACTTCTCAAGTCTCCTACTAACTTTATTCTTACTCTCCTAGAGACTGTAATCTGACCAGTTTTGGGGAAAGGTGTTTAACCATTTGATTCTCCTTTGTTTCTGGTAGTGGACAGTGTAGGAACTATACAATGGGACCTTGTGTTTATTAAGCTCTTAGATTGTTTTGACAATGTTCTTTTTATAGTAAAAGTTGTTTTCTAGGAAGAGTTTGACAGAAACTTCAGACCTACCTCTGTGGTAACTATTCAATTATAAACTTATGTATTACCCTGGATGATAACATGTGTATGAGCAAAACATTTATACAACAAAGCAAGCTTTTCATTCTGTCTTCCAGGGGGCTGTATTTCATGGGCCCCTTTGGCAATCTGTTGAAGCCCATGGACCCTTTCTTAGCATAATGTCATTTTTAGTTTGTAATTGAAGGAAATGTTAAATTTCACTTGGATGTTAGCAAAAATGAAGGTGACTTTTTTCTCATTCGAATTCAGGATACCTATGAAATCTCTCTGGACCTCGGATTAAGAGTCCCTGTTCTACTCCATTATTCCTTGTTTACACGCTATTATGCGTTACTCAATTAAACACAGGAGACCCATAGAGGAAGGAGTTTTCTTCATACACGAGGGGCTAGAGAGAAATTTCGATTTTATAAATGCACAATGATCACGTCTTCAACTAATGGAATCATCAGCTGCCACCCAGAAAAGCATGGGGTAAAGGCACAGAGAGTTATAGAGAGCTTAGCAGCCTCCTATAAGTATGCTTTTTTTCTTTCTTTCTTTCTTTTTTTGGAGGGGTAGTGGTGAGAGTACAGAACTGCTAGGGAGAATATAGCACTTCCCAGTACCTGTTTCTTAGGACAAACAGGATCTGGCTGGTGTCTACTAGCACTAACTGGTAGTTAATACTTTACTTTTTTTTTCTTTCTTTTTTGTGGGGCAGAGAGGGTTAAGTGACTTGCCCAGGGTCACACAGTATCTGAGGTCGGATTTGAACGTAAGTCTTCCTGAATCCAGGGCTGGTTCTCTATCCACTGTGCCACCTAGCTGCCCGCTAGTTAAATACTTTAAAAGGGAACACCTTAAACTGTAGAAATCCATCCCTAATAGTGACATTTTTAGGCAGTATGGCTGGTGGTTGGGGGCAGAGCATTTTGGAGCATGTGAAATCTGTCCCATCCCTTTCAAATCATACCACATAGACAACTTTCTATCCTGCCTGCATAATACTCTGTACAAATAGCTTTTATAAAGCTTCTGCCCCTGGTTATATAGATACACATTTAGTGCTTGCTTTGGGAATTATTTAACATAATTGTCAGAAATGCAGAAAGCAAAAGCGTGTTTCCTTTCCCCACAGAATCTGGCAATTAGATTCTGAGATGAATTAATGCAGTAGCAACTCAGTGTGTCTTATGCTATGCTAATATTTGGCAATTGGACCTATAGGACTTGTATCATATTTGGCTTATCTTTCATTCAACTTAAAGGTTTCCTCTTCTGGGGGTAGTCAGGGCCCTAGACACCAGTGGAGAGTATGAGATGATCTAATCATTCTTAAAAAAAAAAGTTGATTCATTTTCCTTTAGAATAAACTACCTCTGAGTTAGCTCATTTTCTATTTCCTGGGAAGCATCCTACCTTCTTGATATCAACTTATTCAAATATTGGGGGCTAAATAGTGCTGGCAGAAACAGATAACTGCGTCTCCTTGGCTGTCTGATTCTGGACTTTGAGTTAATCCCCCAGGGGGCAGCTAGGTGACACAGTAGATAAAGTACCGGCCCTGCATTGAGGAGGTCCTGAGTTCACATCTGGCCTCAGACACTTGGTGTGTGATCCTGGGCAAGTCACTTAACCCTCATTGCCCTGCAAAAAAAAGTTAATCCCCCAAATAAAAAAGTACCATTATTATTATTAATATTAAGTACCATTGGGCTTGGTTGTCTTATGCTGAGTAGAAGAAACATGCTTCAGCTTTGAACATGGGGAGATATGGACCACGTGCTGAAAAACAAGAACTTCCTGTTTTTTTTCCATATAAACGTTTTATTATTTCCACTTACATGTAGAGATAATTTTCAACATTTGTTTTTATAAGATTTCTAGTTTCAAATTTTTCTCCCTTATTCCCCTCTCTCCCCCTCCCCAAGACAGCAAGTAATCTGATATAGGTTATAGGTTATATATACAATCACATTAAACATATTTCTGCATTAGTCATTTTATGAGAGAAGAATAAGACCAAAAAGGTTAAACCTCAAAAAAGAAAAACAACAGCTCCAAAACCAAAAGAAATAGTATGGTTCAATATGCATCTAGATCCCACAGTTCTTTTTTTCTGGATTTGGAGAACATTTTCCATCGTAGGTCCCTTGGAACTATCTTGGGCCATTGCATTGCTGAGAAGAATCAAGTCTATCACAGTTGTTTATACTGTGTACAGCATTCTCCTGGCTCTGCTCATCTCACTCAGCATCAGTTCATGCACGTCCTTCCAGGTTTCTCTGAACTCTGCCTGCTCATCATTTCTTACAGCACAATAGTATTCCATTACATTCATATACCACAGCTTGTTCAGCCATTCCCCAATTGATGGGCAACCCCTTGATTTCCAATTCTTTGCCATCACAAAAAGAGCAGCTATAAATATTTTTGTACATGTGGGTCCTTTTCCCTTTTCCATGATCTTCCTGGGAAAAAGACCTAATAGTAGTATTGCTGGGTCAAAGGGGATGCACAGCTTTATAGCCCTTTGGGCATAGTTCCAAACTGCTCTCCAGAATGATTGGATCAGGTCACAGCTCCACCAAAAATGCATTAGTGTTCCAATTTTTCCATAACTTCTCTAACATTTATTATTTTCCTTTTTTGTCATATTAGCTAATCTGATAGGTGTCAGGTGGTACCTCAGAGTTGTTTTAATTTGCATTTCTCTAATCAATAGTGATTTAGAGCATCTTTTCATATGACAGATAGCTTTGATTTCTTCATCAGAAAACTGCCTGTTCATATCCTTTGACCATTTATCAATTGAGGTATGACTTGGATTCTTATAAATTTGATTTAGTTCCTGATACATTTTAGAAATGAGGCCTTTATCAGAAGTACTGGCTATAAAATTGTTTGTCAGCTTTCTGTCTCCCTTCTAATTTTGGATTCATTGCTTCTGTTTGTACAAAACCTTTTTAATTTAATGTAGTCAAAATCATCCATTTTGCATTTCATAATATTCTCTATCTCTTGTTTGGTCATAAACTGTTCTTCTTTCCAAAGATCCAAGAGGTAAATTATTCCTTCCTCTCCTAATTTACCTATGGTATCACCTTTTATGTCTAAGTTCCTGGTTTTTGTCTCATGGTGATGAATAAAATCCACAGAACTAGTTCTAGTTAGTGCCAATGGGTATAGGGCTTTGAAACTTACTTATTTTGTTGTCTATTCAATTGGATTTGAAGTAGATATGACTCTAAGTGTTGTTGAATTAAGGCTTGCTGACAGAAAACGTCTGACATTAAATAACAGCCCTGGAACATTTGAAAAGGGAAATAGGAAATAAAAACTGAATGAAATGAACCCAAATACTAAAGAACTTAATTTAACCAGGGATTGGTGAGAGCAAATAGGTATAGTGGATAGAGATGTGATCTAGGAACCAGATTGCCTGGATTCAGGTACTGCCTTGACACATATGATCTGTATGGCACTGGGCAGATCATATAACCTCTCAGGGCTCAAGGCAACTCTCTAAGACTAAGTTATACAGAGGGCACTTAGGTGGTACAGTGGATAAAGCACTGGGCCTGGAGTCAGGAAGACTCCTCTTCATCAGTTCAAATCTGTCCTTAGACACTTATGAATTGTGTGATCCTGGACAAGCCACTTAACCCTGTTTGCCTCAGTTTCTTTAGTGCCAAACTACTCAAGCATTTTTGCCAAGAAAACTCCAAATGGTTCATGAAGAGTTGGATACAACTGCAATGACTAAAGAACAAAAAAACAGCTTCCTGACTCCAAGATGCATCATTGATTAAATCATTCACTTGTGGTGTACAACACACTATATATCTCCATATCCCTAAATCAATGTTAATTCATCTAAATGTCTTTTCCCCCTCTGATTCTCAAGTCAATTCCATCCATGAGTCATTCATTTTTTAAAAATATGGGGGCAGCTACGTGGCACAGTGGATAGAGCACCGGCCCTAGATTCAGAAGGACCTGAGTTCAAATGCGGCCTGAGACACTTGAAACTTACTAGCTGTGTGACCCTGGGCAAGTCACTTAACCCCAATTGCCTCACCAAAAAATATGAATTAAATAAAAGATCTATGGCCAGGATATGCCAAAACCCTTTCTTGCCTTGGGAAAGAAAGGGGGATTCCACAGCTATTTTCTTATCATACCTACTCTTCTTCTTTTTTTTTTTTAGTGAGGCAATTGGGGTTAAGTGACTTGCCCAGGGTCACACAGCTAGTAAGTGTTAAGTGTCTGAGGGGGAATTTGAACTCAGGTACTCCTGACTCCAGGGCCAGTGCTCTATCCACTGTGCCACCTAGCTACCCCTCATACCTACTCTTCTAAGAAATAACCTAAGCAGGAGAATATGACTCCCAGTTCTATTTAAAATACATTTCTATTTTAAATAAAAATGGATGTAGCATTCTGAGCCCTATCAGAAATACAGTAAATAAGTTTGAATCCAAAGTTGAAAAGTAATGAGTTTCACATTAGGGAATGAATCTGATGCTTTGTGGTATGATGAAATGAAAAAGATGATGAAATACCTATGAGTTCTAGCTATGTCCTCCATTATGACAAGTTCATTAGAGAATAGCTTCTTCACCCTTTCCCCCAGCCTTCTGCTGTGTTGTAAATCTAAGGAGGGTATATTTCAAGAATGTTTCATTAATTTGGATAGAGGAGTATTGGAGAATTACTGCACTGTCATTTAGCTTTCTTGAAGAAAACTGCCCCATTCTACATATGTTGCGATACATATCCTGGGCCTTCAACCATGACAGGCAGATTTCTAGTTGACACTAACACTGTCTTTTTAAAATAGTATTTTATTTTTTCCAATTACATGTAAAGACAACTTTATCATTCATTTTTTATAAAATTTTGAGTTCCAAATTTTTGCCCTCCTTCCCTACTTTGCCCCTTCCCTAAGATGGTAAGCAATTTTATATAGGTTATTTATGGAGCACCATCTTTTCCAGTCCAACCCTAGCCCCCCATATTTCAGGGGCCGCTTAGGCAATATCTGTGTCTGGGGTCTTTTTTGTATATAAAAGATTCTTCTACAGCAGGGATTTCTTCCTCTCCATGGAGTGAGAAGCTGGAACTTCATAAAAAGTACATTAATATGATGATGTGGGAGAAAGAGCTTGGAATTCCAATATCTGAGTTCGAATTGCACCTCTAACCTTGAAATCTAGGAGCATATGAACTTGCCCTTTTTGTTTCTCATTTAATCTCTCTCTTCTATAGGTTCCTTATCTTTAAAATGCCAATAATGCCTAGACCACTTACCTCTTAGAGTGGTGAGGATCAAATTAGACAATGTACTTCATGAACTTTGAAGATTCTTGATATGTTGGTTATCATTAAACTTCACAATTTGATAAGCGTTTTAAAGCATTTACTAAGAGCAAGACAAGTTTGAAAGTTGATTAATGCACTATGAAGTTCAGTAACATATCTAGGGTTATGCTACTAGGATGTATTGGAGGTGAGATTTGAGCCCGGATATTCCTGGCTCTGAGGCCAGTTCTTTATCCACTATGTCCTGATGCCTTAGAGATTGATTCAGGGAATGCAAAATTAAAAATGAAATAGCATCTACCATCAAGGAACTTACATTCTGATCCCATCAAGATTTATTTGAAATGAAAAGAATAATTTTTCCATACATTATGGGTGGGAGGAGGAGAAATATGGCATCTAGAAACAGGATAACTGGTTTCAACTCAATCCATTGGCATGGACAAGTTTGAGCCTTAATTTTTTCATCTGCAAGATGATGAATATAATACACTTAATATCTCCCAGGGTCATTATGAGGAAAGTGATTTGTAGACTTTACCATATCTACAGATATGTATAAGTTATTAAGGGAGACAGTTAAAAAACAAACAAACATAAAAACTCAACATTATCTAGAATGATTTTTAAAATGTAACATCTTCTACATGACCTGGAATGGTTTAAATGTGGTTCTGTCTTTGAGCAGGGAGATGCACTAAATGACCTCTTAAAGTTTCGTAAAATTCTTTGTTTTTTTTCTATGTTCAGTGTTTTTGCCTTTATGCTGTGAGCTCACAAAGTCATAGAAGTAAAGGAAAAGTGAGGACAACATTGTAAAGATAAAGAAAGCAAAAAAGTAAATAAGAATAAACATGAGGCCATCTTTGGCCTGCTATCCTCAGACAGGCTCTCCTAAACATCACAGGAAGGAAAGAGGCTACCCATATGAGAAGAGTGAAAGGCCTGTTTTCAGTGCTATCTGTATATCTCCTCAATATTAGCTATTGTCAGTCAAGTAAAATGCTAATTTCTCTTTCTCCAAGGCCTTGACTGTCAGAATATGCTTTTCATTCTTTGGCACCTTACAATTATTACCACAGAAATGCATGTTTTTGGGTCAGAGCCCTGGTATTGTTACCTAAGGACAGGAAATATTTTAGAGAGGATTGATTTTTATAAAATAGAGTTGAGAAGGAATGAGCAGAGGCCAGTTGCTTGTTCTTGGGTCAATGCACATAGCCAGTTCAGGTCCTAATGGCAAGGCTATGTGGGACATATTCCACAGAATATTCTTTTATTTTCTTGGGTAAAATAAATGAGAGAAAAACTCCACAAGAGAGACTGAACAATGATGCCTTTCAAAGGACAATGCAGCATATAGTCCCTTGGTTGAAAAGCTCTTGTGTAACCTTGATTATGCCTTAAATATTTTTTCTATGAATGTTGCCAGAACATGTAGTTACTGAATTTAATCCATAGTAATTTCATCAGTGGGCAGTTAGGTGGTACAGTGGATAAAGTGCCAGGCTTGGAGTCAGGAAAACTCATCTTCAGTTCAAATCTAGTCACAGACACATATTAGCTCTATGACCTTGGACAAGTCACTTAATTCTGTTTCCCTCAGTTTCCTATTATGTAAAATGAGCTGGAAGAAATGGCAAACCACTTCAGTATATTTACCAAGAAAATCCCAAATGGGGTCAGAAAGAGTGGGATACAACTGAAAACAACTATAGAACAGCAAAAATTAACCAAAGGCATTACAATGGCTTGTGCAGGCCTCACAATAGTTGAGGTAGAGAAGAGATTGTGGATAAAATTCTACAGTGTGATCAATGGACTTTTTTTTGTCACTTTGAGGGTTACTAGTTACCATAAAATCTAAATCATCAAATGTAATGTACTGCTGTATGGACAGTTTTCTCTAATATTCAGGTTATTGAATGATGATGTTACAGTCTATTAACAGATGCTTCTTACAAAAGTTTCATCCCAAGGTTTTCACCAGTTAAAAATTCAATATCAATAAAAAGCTCAAAGTCCCAATACTTTCCAGTATCTCTCATCTTATTGATATGAGACTTCCTTCATTGGTTCAAATCACTATACTTCCTTGCCTTGTTTGGCCCTTAGCCATGTTCTGCATTTAGGTAAATATGATACCTAGAATGAAGTGGTTAGAATTAATGATTAGTAACTAAAAAGGAGTTATATTTTGAGCTGGTCAGACCACATCCGACATTATATTCAGTGCTACATTTCCATAAAGACATTGAAAAACTGGGATGATGCTATTTACAGGAAGGTAATTAGAATGGTGAACAAGTCAAAGCCTGGACAGGAAAAGTTATTGTGAAAACTTAGTATCTTCTCCTCTCTTACTGCCATTTGTTATATGGGGTCTATGGGGAGTTCAGCCCCTCTTGTGTCAGGCCTCACTGAGCCCCTTTTAGGAATGCTTATTCATTTTATTTTTTTGCAGGGCAATGGGGTTAAGGAACTTGCCCAGGGTCACACAGCTAGTAAGTGTCAAGTGTCTGAGCCCGGATTTAAACTCAGGTCCTCCTGAATCAAGAGCCAGTGCTTTATCCACTGCATCACCTAGTTGCCCCTGCTTATTCAATTTTGATATGTACCTTTCACCCAACTCTCACCTGTGGCTCCAAAAAGCTGTTCCGTGAACAGTGGCCACATCCTGGTACACCCTCTGGGCAGATGGGACAAACCAGGTTGAGGGTAACCAAAAGGCTTGAAACCTATCAGCAAGTTAGGGGAGTGTGTAAAACGTTCCCTTGGCAGAAAGGGTGGACAATAACTATTTGTTCCAATGTTCATGAAGGCAACTGAAGCAGGTACCATGCAGTACTTTGAGCTTGGTCAGACATGGAAGAGGCCATTGCATCCCAGGCTACCATCAGTAGTCTTGACTTTTGATCTGTAACTGGACTTTGAAAACTCTGGAAGAAAGATTGAAGCTCACAAATTCATGTAACTCTGCCTCATTTAATTCCAATTCATTGGAATTCTGAAAACAAAAGACAAACAACAAACAACAACAAAAACTGGTATATATCCATGGTGCACATGATAATAGGTGGCCCAAGAAGGATAAGAAGCGGGAGCCCCTCTCTTCCACTACTCAGCCTCTATTGCCCAGTTCCTACCATGTATTTGATAGCCCCTTCCAGTGGGATGCCTATCCATCATCTGCTTCCGCAACATCAGGTAAGCCAGGATTTCACCTTATTTTAACCTTTGGACTTACTATGCCATTCTTATCTGTTATTGGTTTTAAACATCTGCCTAACTATTGCTCTGCAAAGTTCTCTACTATATGTCCCTCTGTTTTGCCCTCTGTAGCCCTGGGCATCATCATTTGACCTCTTGTTGTACTTTACAGATTCTTGTACCTTGTTATTCAAACTGCCATTGTACCTCCTATGGATTATTTGGCCTTTCAGTTTCCTTAATTCCAAAATGAGGGTAATAATAGCAACTATCTCACAGGACTGTGAGTATCAAGTGAGATTACATATATAAAGTGCTGGGTATAGAGTCCAGCACATAGTAAACACTAAATAAATGCTCGTTCCTTTCCCTTCCCATTTGTCATAAACCTGACCTCTCCCATTTGTGTTATCTCCCTTGATTAGAATAAGAGTACCTTGGGACAGCGAGGTGGCACAATGGATAAACCAGTGGCCCTGGATTCAGGAGTACCTGAGTTCAAATCTGGCCTCAGACACTTAACTCTTACTGACTGTATGACCCTGGGCAAGTCACCTAACCCCAATTGCCCTGCAAAAAAAAAAAAAAGAATAAGAGTACATTGAAAGCAAAAATAGTCTCATTTAAAAAAAAATTCTGTCCTTAGTCCTTGGCAGAAAGTAGTTGCTTAATGCATGCTTTTCCTTTCCATTACTGGAATATAAAGATAGGTTGATATAATTGGGAAAGTTTTCTAATGAGGAATGAATGAATAGGAAAAAAATTCATCTAATATTTGCTAGGCACTGTGCTAGGTGCTAAGGATACACAAAATGTGAGATAGTCCATGATCTTTATAAACCTATGTTCTAATAGAAGGAAACTATACAGACAGGGGAATGGTAGCCAGGGAATGGAGTTTTCTTCCATGGAATCACAATGGTTATGAGTGGAACCATGGGTAGTTGATTGTCAAACTCTTAATAATATTTCAGAAAACAAGAGATGAAGATGAAGAAGAAGAGATTGCATATAGAAGAGATGGTGAAATTCTAGAATTGGGTAGGCCTTGGTTTCCTTTTGGATGGTGTGAAGGGATGTGAAGTATGGACTAGGAATTGCTAGATATAGTTGGTTAGATAAGTTTTTCAATCACCCACCTATCAATAAGGTTGACTTAGCTCCTGGGCAGAGTCTCAAAACTGATTGAATTTACTTTCCCAAGGTATGAGAGCCTGTCTCCCTGGGTTTACTTGCTCCAATTGAAAGGGGGCAGCAGTGCAGGTGGAAAGATACAATATACATATATAATTCCAGCAATACTACTGCAAAACTACAGTATCATTTCCTTTCATAAATCATTATAGTACTTTGAGAAGGATTTAGAAAAATGCATATAGCCAAAAGAACTGGAAAAAAAGCATTAAAAATCTGACCATATCAAAAGTCATGGGAAGTGATAGACATGGAAACTGTCTTTAAAAATTTCACCCCAGCAAGGATAATGAGTACCAATGGGTGGAAATTAAAGAGAAGCAGATTTTAGCTCAATATAAGGTAAGACTTCCTAGTAATTAAAGCTGCTCCAAAGTGAGATAGGCTTCTTCATGAAATAGTGAGTTTCTTGTTTCTGGAGTTGTTTTTTCTTCTTTAAAGAATAGATAACCACTGATAAAAGATGTTTCAGAGAAGATTACATTTCAAGATTTAAGGGATTGAATTAGATTGACTTCCAAGGTCCCTTTCAGAAATGGGAAATAATTGCTCCAAGAAACCCAGAAAATAAATTACAAAGCTAGGATGTGAACCCAGGCCTTGGATTCTAATTCTGGGGTTATTTCCATGACATACAACTGCTATCAGTATATATAAATTCCTTTCTCAGTACCCACTGATTGGTTCCACAAACCCTCCTACTTTGTTAAACACTATATTAGAGGGCAAAGGAGAAGAGATACTCCCAATTTTAAGGAACTATTTGGGGAGAAAAGACTAACACATATATAAGCTAAGACAATACTGGCCAATACATAGGTAAGTGCTGAACTCTGTGATGTAGACTTTATTGTATAGGTATTCAGAAAAGAGGAGGATCAGTTAAGGATGGATTAGTAAGGGAAGTGACTATATAGAAAAGATTTGAACTAGGTCTTAAAAGATACATGCGATTTGATTAAAGCCTATTGAACAACATAATTGATATTGGAAAATCAGGAACTTATATGGTTTAGTTATAGAGCAGTGAAAAAACCCTATGTGATTAGACTAGATATTGTGTGTTGGGGGAATAAGGTGTAATGAGGGTAATATTGTAGAGGATAAGGTGAAACCAGAAAATGGAGAGCCTTGAAAGCATTTAGATTTGATGGGATAGAAAATACGCAAAATTTTTAACAAAAATATGATGGAATGATTATTTATGAAAGATATTTTTTCCAGGGTGATGCAGAATGGTTTGATGTAAGGAGAACTTGGATTCAGGCGAATCCAATTATGAGGGGCTAGCAATTATTTGAGGCCTAGATTTATGCTGTGGATGTGGGGATATTACAGCAGTGAAACAGATACTCTAAAAGAAAATTTGACTGAATATGGGGGAAAAAGAAATTGAATAATCACAGAAGACTCTAAGGTTTTGAGCATGAATGACAGGAAGAATAAAGTTTCCAATAGAAGCAAAAATACCCAGAATACAATTTTTAAAACCATCAAAACATTGAGGTTTTATAAAGGAGCTGTTTGGAAGGGTCTTAGAGAAGACTATTTATAAACTTGTTTTTTTGTTTGTTTTTGTGAGGCAATTGGGTTTAAGTGACTTGTCCAGAGTCACACAGCTAGTAAGTGTTAAGTGTCTGAGGCCAGATTTGAACTCAGGTCCTCCTGAATCCAGGGTCAGTGCTCTATCCACTGTGCCACCTAGCTGCCATGGTTTTGACATGTTAACTTTGAGGTAATGGTGGAATGTCTACCTGAAAATCATCAATAGGCTTCTGAATTTCTTGTAGGACTTCTTGATGAGACAGTAGAATTAATTTCTGGAATCAAGACTCCTATTTCATTACATGTAGTAGAGAGGAGGAGTCAAGAAAAGCCCATGTTGCCATAGGTGTATCTGAGATGTTGAAGATAGTGATTTTCCTTTTAAATGACTAGCATACAGGTTTAAAACCTTTTGGAACTATTTAGTATCAGCATGTACTTCACTCTGCAGGTATGACTGGTCAGGATCTGAGTTTTCCTCACGAGCTGGGGCAGTGTTTGCCAGAGAAGCCAGATTGGTTACACACCATGTTGCCATCCCCTATGGCTCAGCTAACACTGTGGCATGATAGTTCTGCAGTGAAGATCTTTTGGCCAGGGCTACTGCAAGATTTTCTTGCCACAATCACCATTATAAAGGGGAATGCTTATGGAGGTAATCTATATTTGAGTGAAAATTTATGATGAGTGCATACCATTGTACTAGTGCCTCCTCAGTGCCTACCACAGTGCTTTGCACATAGTAGGCAATCAATAAATCCTTGAAATGGCATGACCAAAGGTAATTGCCATAGACATTTCTCCATGTCCCATGAAATAGTTGAAGGGCTCCTCCCCTCCTCCAATCTTTGCTCTGTGCAAATTAATCCAATTAGACATGCCCCAGTTTCACCTTGAAGATAGAGTGGTATAGGAGAACAGGAAAAAATGCTTTTGGCAGCATGGTCAGTGAATGTCTATTGGCAGTTCTCTGAGGGAAAGAGTCAAAGTGTTTTCTTCTGAGGATGGACTGCGCAGGAAAATCTGTGAGTACTGACAGGGTTTAGCATGATTGGCAAGAAGGAAGCAGGTGAAGAGAGAGCTGGCCTTTTTCAACAGAATCCAACAGGGCAATCAGCCAGTGCATTCTGAGTACCAGCTGACTTTCTTTCCATTAATGAGGGGATATGAGCCAAATAAATTTTCTGATCAACATTCCACCAGCCTCAGTTGGCTACTCCATTGGGAGAAAATGGGAGCTTGGACAGATAAATATTTCGTGGTGTATGTAGGGCAAGTCCTCTACAATAAGATGTGCAATTGTTTTCAGCCATTTTCCCTCCTTCCCCCTGTCTGCTTTTCTCTTTTCTCTTTCTTTTCAAAAGAAAATTGTCAAGGTCAAGAGACAACAGAAATATATTTTCTGCTTCAAAGACAGTTGGAACAGATTTCTAACATAGCCTGAACCCAAACCAGCTCAAACAAAGCCCCTCTGGGAAATGTCACTATAGAAGCAGCATTTCTGCCTTTGGATGGCAATATGTCCACATTATAATGATCACTAATACAATCCAAATGGCAATTCCAAATGTGTAATGTTTGCATGGCTTAAGGTTAGAGCAAATGCATCAATATCAAACTTTGATATCATACTTCACATCAATGCATTTTAAAATAGAGTATGACAATGGCTTCTTCCAATTGTCCCAGTATCTTTCATGGCAAGTCCTTTGTAGGACAGAATAGGAATCAATAAAAGAGAAGATGTTATATGTCTTCTCTATCTGTTCCATTCTTGCTGATTTTTCTCTTTTATGTCCTTCATTATCTGTCTTTTCTTCAAGAAAGACCCAACAAAAATTTTTGACTGTCTACACTAGTTCTTGGTGATCCTTATACAATTACTATTTTATCTTGGTGCTGTTTAATTGTATCTCAGTCCAAAGGCTATGTTCCTTCTCCTTCAATTTGGGTATTTAAAAAGGGAGGAGTTTGGATGAATCTCTAGGTATCATTGAGTCTGGAGTATAATGGGTAATATTCCCTATTATGCTGATGATTTTTCAACAATATTTAGCCCTATTGGAGTCTGAGAAGCTCATCATTTAAGTATCAGTATAAAATGTTGATTATTTGTGGAGATAAACAGATTAGGAAAGTTCAGTTCCCAAGTAGTAGTGTCCTAGTAGTGTAGCTCTCTGCTACAAGGGGACTGTCTATATGTATGTTTTTTTTCTATGAGATAAATATGTTTTCTCACCATCTCATCTAATCTGATTTATCAAGAGTTGTTTATCTTATGAAAACTAAGACTTTATTAGGCACTGGGCAAATCTGGTGCCATTGTGGTATATTTGTGCTATGACTGATCTGGTATCTCATACATATATAGTACTATTAGCAGCAGTTTCTATTTTTACCAAATATTATCCTTTCAGGTGAAATTTATTTTATGGTGAGATTCTCATTAGGGAAAAAATTAGGTTTATCATGTAAGGTACAAGCAGGAGATATCCAGTAGTCATGGTGCTTATAATTTCCTCCACATAAAACTATGTGATCTTTTTTTAGTTGGATGTCCTTAATGGTGCCTTTTTGGAAAGTGTTGGCTTGGTCAGAGTACTCAAAAATATTGTTTAGGACTGTGGTAGTGTCAATGATACTAATGACCATAAATGCATTTTTTAAAGTTTTTATTTGGACTTTGTCATATAGTCTCAGAGAATTCAAAATAATCAGAGTCCCCTTGGTGGTGTCATCACATCTGAGTCTTACATTAGAGACTTTAGCCCAAAGTAAAGAGATGTCCTGGTGAGCATACCTACCAGCAATGGTTAATATCAGTTTTACTTCTTTGGCTATCCATGATTCTACTCCCAGTAACTTTCTTTTATTGTCTCCAGGACATTTACTTCAATCTTCCTTCTAGATTATGGCAGGTTTTTAATCACATCAAAGTCCAGTTTTCTTAATATCATTTCAGTCTTTCATATGGTAATGTTGTCCTCTTCATGTGGTTGTTCAGTGTCTATTACCTACCATGAGGTTTCAGTTGTCACTAGAAATGTCCTAGAAAGTATAATCATCTACTGTGGGTAGTTTATGGTACCCATACACCTGATCCCTCTGGTTAATACATAGGTAAAGCCAGACTACTTTGGGACAATGATCTATTGATATACTTAAAAAGAGTCATAGTTTGCCATTAGGAGTGGTTTTCAAAGGGTGAGGAGAAAGTAATATGTATCTTGGCATGCCTTAAAAGAGAGCTGCTAGTGAAGGCCATAGCCCTCCATGAGGATTTTAGTTTTACATGTGTCCTGTGGAAGGCAGCAAGTTACAGTGGCCAAATGCCATTCTCAGTGGATCTTATTCATGATAGCATTTCTATCAAGGGTCAATACAAGGGTCAATACTAGTTATAGATTTCAGTTATAGATTATTGAGGTGGAAGCCAAGTGACCATATTGGCTTAGTCTTACTATTCATCTATGAAACTGAACTTTAGAGAATGTGTTCTAGATAAGAGGCAGATCTTTTTTGCCTTTAGTATTTGCAACATAGCTAACCACAGGTGTGATTATCTTAATTTTGAAAAATAAGTTATAAAAACAAACTTAAAAACACAAAATTGTGATCTAATACAAAATGGAACTAGTTTTGCTAAAGCAACATAGTCTCACTTCAAAAACAGATTCAGTGGGTCTTCAGAGCATTATTTTGAGTTGTTTGGCACTGAGAGGCCATGTATTTTTCCAGCAAGTGACAGAAGGGAATAGTTAACCCATCAATAGCTGGGGCAAGGTACATAGGACTTAAAATGACTTTTTGGGAACAAGGCACACGTATGAGAAAAGCCTTTGTCAGACAATGTGTCCTTATTATTAGTCAGGAAATACTTCACTATCCTCATAGCCCTTGTAGTGTTCAGATACCAAAGCACCTTTATATATGTATGGTCTCCCAAAAAACCCCAATAGAAAATCCCAAACCAGACAGAGGGAGAAATATTAAATTACAAATGCATCTAGGAGAAAGAACAGTCTAACTGGCTTCCACACCAAAGTAGAAATGATTAAAAACATATTTTGATAGATTACTAAATTCACCTCCCCAAAGTTTTGGAGATTAGGGAAAGATGACAAGGACATATAAAAGATGGGTTTGGGTTGAGATTTGAAAATAAAATCTTAAGCAAAACTCCATATACTTATATACATATATATTTACAAGTATCTATAAAGAGGATTAGGACTGATAATAACAAAATCAAGCTTTATATAGTGCTTTAATGGCTATAAAATATTTATAAAATTCTTCTCATTTTATTATAATGACCCTTGGAGGGAAGCTACTATTATCCTCACTTTATGGATAAGGAAACTGAGGAAGCAAAGATTAAGTGATTTGTCAAGGGTCCACACCATTAGCAAGTATTTCTGATGTATCTGAACCCAGGTTTTCCTTTTCCTCACTCCAGGTCCAGTGCTCTATACACTGTACCACTCATCCCATATGTGACAGGACCTGTCCATGTATGAGAATATTTGCACTTTACAACTCCTGACACAGAAAAAGAAGGGGAAAGGGCTACGAGGGGGAGAAGAGAAAAGTGATGGGAGAGAAAGAGAAACAAAGACAGAGAGAGACAGACAGGGACAGACAGAGATAGAGACACAGGAAGACAGACACGGAGACGACAGAGATGGAAAGCACAAGAAAGAAGTGCCTTCTGGAGAGAGGCTGGATGTGTAGTGTGTGTGTCTGTGTGTGTATGAGAGAGAGAGAGAGAGAGAGAGAGAGAGAGAGAGAGAGAGAGAGAGAGAGAGAGAGAGAGAGAGAAACAAGAAGTCTGAGAATGTAGGAGTGAAGAGTGGGAATTCCCTGAGGGTTGTGAGGGCTAAAATAAAATTGCTTTTGTGAAGTTAAAAAAAAAAGGAAGAAGAAAAGCTATGGCCCAAATCATTCCAGCAACATTTATACCTTCCTATCTACCAGTCATTCTCTGTGTAGAAATTTTATCAGCTATTCTAATGTTGATCACCTCTGAGCTATGAAATACTTTCTTTCCATTAGTGGAAAGTCCACCTTTCACATCAATTTTTACATAGCATGGCATGTGGTTTACACTTATTATTGTATATTATCACTGTCTATATTGGTGTCATGTCCCCCTACTGGACTGTTAATTCCTTCAGGGTAATAAGCATTTTTGGTCTAAATTTCATATCTCATCCAGTGACTTCATACATTTTTTGCATTTTTGCACTAATTTTATATTTATCTGTTAGTCTCATTCTCTCAAAAATGGTCCTTTGTTTCTGGACTGGTTTGTATTCTTGAAGGAATTTATCTGACCTATGATAAATGAGTGAACACTACAATGTTATTATACTTTTTAAAAAAAAAGTGCGGTTGTAATGAGGTTGGGATTTTAAACTAGGTAAATTCCAGATGGAACCCAGATGAGAAGGGTAACCCAGGATCACATTTATAAAAAAATGTAAAATAATAAGGGAGAAGGTCTGCAGTAGGGTATGCCTGAGGGTGTCAAGGAGACTGAGACATCCTTAGGAGATTAGATGGTATAACAATGCTTTCTGCTTCCCCAGTCCAGGCACACATTTCATCTGGATGAAGTCAGACTCTATCTTTCAAATAAGTGGGTTAGACTAACAGACCTCTTCTAAGTTCCTACTAGCCTTGAATATATAATCCTATGAAGAAAAGCCTTGAGGGGAAAATAAAGTAAGTAAGGATAACATAAAGCCTCAGGGAGTGTGTGGCATGAGGGAGAGAAAGTAGAAGTTCAAGATTTTCCTTGATGATAGAGGGTTAGCAATTTATGGTTTGAATTTACATGTGGGTCTTGGATTTTATTGTTAATTTGAATTTTTTCTTCTTCCAATAGGTTACCTCTCTAAGTCACTATGTAACTATCTACTTTCTTGACATGGAGTGGAAACCATGCCCTGCTCTATCCAAACTCCAAGCATAAATTCTAAGATAACTGCATAAATTGTCATTACCTTACACTTTAGATGATTCTATTACTAACTTTATAAGGGAAAGAAAAAATCTTCAAGTAAGAAATCATGGATCAAGCAACATTATAAGATATGAGATTTTCATAATAAATTCTAAAGTTTTTTTTAACTCATGATACTTATTTAAGTCATCATAATAGTCATTCATTGTTCTCAACTGTTAAAACTTTAAAACTAAAAAAAACTTTAGAATTTATTATGAAAATCTCATATCTTATAATGTTGCTAGAATTAGATGGAAATTTACGCATAATATTGCCCAAATTGATTACAGGGAAGAGCAATGAGACTTTCTTAAGTTATAACACAATATGATAAAAATTTATGAATGCCTACAATGTGCTAGGCATCAGACAACTTAGTCTTTCAGTTTTGTGCCATTTGTTTTCCTGTTTTGGGGTCCACTTTACCTATATTTGAAATGTTTTTTTAATGTCATAAGAGTGGCATTGTCACAAAGGCTACAAGATCAACTATGTCTTTGTTAGATTGTATCTGTATTATTGTGGTTACTTCTATGCACCACAGTTTAGAAGAAAGTTAGGTAAGCTAGAGTGGGTTCATAAGGGAGTAACCAGGACAATGAAGATTGTGGAGATCATGATATCTGAAGATCAAATTGAAGAAACTAGGAATGTTTAGCTTGAAGAAGAGATAAGCCAGGGAGGACATGATAATGGTATTCACATATTTAATGGGCAGTTATTTTGTGGGACAGGACCTGTATTAAGAAGTCCTGAGTTCAAATCTAGCCTCAGACACTATCTCCATGACACTTAGAAAATCACTTAACCTTTATCTATCTAAGTTTCCTACTCTGTAAAATGGTGATAATAATATCACCTAACGTGGGTTGCTGGTTGAGTAGAGCCAAGATGGAGGAGAAAAGCCAGGAAGTTGCCTGAGCTCTCCCAAGCTTCCCTCAAAACAACATTAAATCAAGCCTCTAAATTAATTCTGAAACTAAAGAACCTACAAAAACACAGAGAAACACAATCTTCCAATTTGAGATAATTTAGAATACTTCAGGAAAGATCGGTCTCACTTGAGTGAAAGGGGAGTTCAGTGCAGCTCAGCACAGTGTGGAGGGGATCTGGGCAAGTCAGCTGGAGGTTCTTGGTCGCAGCAAAGACTGGCAACTGAGGCCTCTTGGTCCTGGTTCAGCCGGCTGGTGGCAAAGCAGGCCCGTTGGTAGACCCACCAGTCCAGGCTGAGAGGGCAAACAGCCATATAGAGAACCACCCACAGGACAGGCACAACTAGGCCAAGCCATCCCAGCACAGGGAGCAGGTCTAGGGGTGGTTAGGAATCTGCAAGCCACAGAGGTCTCAGAGAAGAAAGCCAGTGACTAGGCCCCTATCCACTAGCACAAGGAGCTTGCAGCAGTGGCCCCTGTGCATCCAGAGCAGACCTCAATTCATTTGGCCAATTGTATTTTTTAGGGAATTGTTTTCTTCAATTAATTTTTATGCTTCCTTCTCCAAGCTGATGGTGCCTTTTTCATAGTTTTCTTGCATAACTCTCATTTCTCTCATTTCTTTTCCCATATTTTCTTCTACCTCTCTCATTTGATTTTTAAAATCCTTTTTGAGCTCTTCCAGGAAGGCTTTTTGGTTTTGGGACCAATTTATCTTCCCCCTTGAGGGTTCCCATGTAGACATTTTGAGAGTATTGTCCTCATCTGAATTTGTGTTTTTGTCTTCTCTGTTGACACAGAAGCTCCCTACTGAAGAAATTAATGCCTTAAAAATTAGAATTGGGCAAATATGCTCCTTGCAAACAACATATTGTAGAATTCTGGTTTTTAATCCACTCTGCTATCTGCTTCTGTTTTATAGGAAAGTTTATCCCATTCACATTCGCAGTTATGACACAGTTATAACTGTGTCTTTCTGTCTTTCCCTGCATCCTATTTTCCCCCTTGTTTTCTTGATAATTTCTTGAAATGTGATGTCTAGGCATTTTCTTTGATTTTGGCTTTAAGACAGTCCCATAATTCTTAAATAATCTCTTCTAGATTTATTTTCCAGGTCAGTTGTTTTTCCAATGAGATATTTCACATTTTTTTCTATTTTTCTTCTGCTGTTTTTGTTTTATTGTTTCTTGATTTCTCATTGAGTTATTAACTCCTACCTGCCCAATTCTAATTTTTAAGAAATAATTTTATTCAGTGAGCTTTTGTAATGCCTTTTCCATTTGGCCATTTCTGCTTTTATTAAGGTTTTATTTTCTAAATTATTGTTTTAAGTTTTTTCCTCCTTTAACAAGCTGTTGATTGTCTTTTCATAATTTTCATGCATCACTCTCATTTCTCTACCACTCTTATTTGATTCTGAAAATATTTTTTTTAGCTCTTCCAGGAATTCATGTTGTGTGTTGTGTCTTTGATTTTGATATTATTGACTTTTGGATTTATATCTTGATCTTTCCCACCACCATAATTCTTTTTTATTTTCTCAATCAAATTCTTTTTTATTTGCTAATTTTTCCAGCTCATTTCTTAACTTTGAACTTTATGTCAAAGTTGGACTCTACTCATCTGGGTCAGGGTGGAGTGGGGTGGACACTGTCTGAAATTTCAGGCTTTTTTGTAATGCTGTTTTCAGTGCTTGTTTGGGGGTTTTAAAGTTTTTGGTGTTTCCATTGTGGTGTAATCTGGGAAGTGTGGTCACTGCTCTCATCAACTTTATTCTGATACGTATAGTGGAAGTGACCTTTATCCCTCGCTGTCACAAGTGTTATTGTTTCCTAATCCCCCTGCTTCTTTATCAACTCCAAGTGTTCTCTCCACCCTGGAACTGTGATTTTGAAGTGGTTTTAGGCAATGGAGTTGCAAAGCATTGCCTTGTCCTGTTCCTGGTGCTAGCACAGGGATTCCCTGTAATCTCTTTCTGACTTGTTGCCAGATCCCCTTATCAATTCTGACTTGAGAGCTCCCAAAGCTGCTGCTACAGTTGCTGCCTCCAAAGCCCACAAATGTGGTTGCTGCCATGTGGATTCTGGGCTAGCCCCCTTTCCAATATCACAGGCCTTTCCACCTGACCTTTTAATTTTTCTTGAGCTGGAAAAAAATGTCTCACCCTGATGTTTTGCTGGCTCTGCTGCTCAAGAATTTGCTTTTCAGTTGCATGTAAATACAATTTCTAACATTCATTTAAAAATGTTTTGAGTTCCAGATTTTCTCTTCCCCCCGACTGCCCCTCCCAAAAAAGCAAGAATTTTAAACAAGTTATATATGTGCAATAATGTAAAACATTATTAGTAACTTTGTGAAAGAATTTGTTTTGAGATATTAATTTAAAGTTATTTGGAGGGGAATGTTCAGAGAGCTAGGCAGTAATAGCCTGGCATCTTGGCTTAGCCCTGGGAATGGATTTTGCTAATTCTTGAGATAATGCATATAGCCAGTTGGTCAACAGTGAACAAGTATATATTCAGTGCTAACTATCATTTAATCAATAAACATTTATAAAGCACCTACTATGTCCATGGAAGGTACTATGAGAAGCACTAGGGATACCAACCAACTTAAAAGAAAACAGTCTCTGTCTTCAAGGAACTTACTTATTTTAATTTTTTTGGTGAGGGAATTGGGGTTGTGACTTGCCCAGGGTCACACAGCTAATAAGTGTCAAGTGTCTGAGGCTGGATTTGAAGTCAGGTCCTCCTGATTCCAGTGCCAGTGCTCTATCCACTGTGCCACCTAACTGCCCCAAGGAACTTACTTTCCAATGAGGAAGACAACATGCAAAAAACTATATACATGCAATATATATGTATGTGTATGTGTATATATGTATTTGTGTGTGTATGTATGTGTATACATACATACATATATGTATAGGTAAATCTAGATATAGGTACAGATATAGATGTAGTTCTAGATCTAGATCTAGATCTAGGTATAGATGTAGATGTAGGTGTAGATAGATCTAGGTATATGATTCGGTATAGATGATAGATAGATAGATAGATAGATAGATAGATAGATAGATAGATAGATAGATAGATAGATAGTAGTTGGAAGGTAATCTGAGAGGGGAAGGAATTAGCTTCTGTAGTATTGGGAAAGGCCTTCTAGAGAAGGTAGGGCTTGACCAGTGTCTTGAAGGAAGCCAAGGAAACCAAAATGCAGAAATGAGAAGACAGAAGATGACTATTTCAAGCATGGAGGACAGCCAATGAAAAGGCACTCAGTTGGCAGATGAAGTGCTATGTTTCAGGAACTTCAAGGAGGTTAGTATTTCTGTATAGTAGAGTTCGTGAAGGTGAGGAAGTTGTAAATAGGTTGGGAAACTAGTAAGGCAACAGGTTATTGTGTATTAAGTGCTAAATAGAGAAGTTTACATTTGCTTCTAAAGGTAATAGTGAGTCAGTAAGGCTCATTAAAGTGTGAGGGCAAAGGTGGGTCATGAAAATTATGCCTTAGAACAAAATCATATTGGCAACAGAGCAGAGGATAGACTGGAGTGGATAGAGACTTGAGGCAGGAAAATCAATTAGACATGTTACTGTAGTAGTCAAGAAAAAAAAAAGGTGATAAAGGCCAGAACTAGAGTTGTGGCTGTATGATTAGAGAAAAGGGGACACAAATTAGAAATATTATGGAGAAATTATAAAATATAATATTCTGCTACACAAGTATAAACTCTCATTATTTATAATTAGAGAGAAGATAGAGATGGAACACTCCTAATCCTCACCCATAAAGAAATGCAAGAAGAGAAGAGACTGAGTCTAAAATTAAGGCACAGAGAGGTAATGTAGCAAGGTAGGTATGTAACAGATCCTAGCATTAGGAAGATTTTTGTTATAATCTTATTTCACATACTTGCTGTGTGCATGACCCTGTGCAATTCATTTAACTCATCTGTAAACTGGGCAAATAAATCAACCTGTTTCACAATGTAATTAGGAAGATCAGACATATTAAAGGGTTATTATAATTTTCAGTTGCTCTTATACAGAAGTTGGGACATGAATGTCTTTGAATATAATGATAATATATTCTTTAAGTAGAATGTAGGAAAGATCAGGTCTTCTATTTATATGTCAATTAACATCAGGAATGCCTCTTATAAGAATTGAAAAAATATATTTCTTCTTTTATTTGTGATTTTCACCTTGACTGTTTACTGGTGTCTGAAAAATGCTTCAAAATTCTGAAGAGTGTGGCATGCTTGCTTAAGGACTAAAGCGGTTCTATAGGTGGGGAGTGTATACCAAATGGAAGAACCATGGGTGATAGTGGAGAGAACAGATGATTGGTCCCCTGAGATCTGAGGAATAATTGAGCATTGTAGGATTTAAAGCTGGAAGGGGCCTTAAACATCATGTACTTTATTTTATGGATGGGGAAACTGAAGCCTAAAGTAGGAATGACTTGTTGAAAGACTCAGAAGAAGTAGCAGACCCAGGATTCAAATCTGCCATAGAGTAGTTCTTTCTACTATGCAAAGCTGCATATTCAGAGGGAAAAACAAAACCCTGAACAGAGAGTTGCCTTGTTAATTCCTGGAGACAACATTGGAAAGTCTTTCCTCTCTGTCTCTCTCTTTTCTTCCTGTTAAAACAAAACCTACAAAAAACAACAGCAATAGTAGCAGCAGCAGTGCCAGCAGCAGCAACAACCACAACACCCCAATGTCCAAACCCTTGCTGCTGGGAAAGAATCTGCTATTATCTGCCCCAGTATAAAATTTAGCTCTCCATATTCACTCTCCTAGGGCCCTTTATGGTTTTTTTGTTGCTGTTGCTGTTTTTTGTGGGGCAATGAGGGTTAAGTGACTTGCACTGGGTCATGCAGCTAGTAAGTATCAAATGTCTGAGGTCTTATTTGAACTCAGGTCCTCCAGAATCCAGGGATCCAGGGCCAGTGCTTTATCCACTGCACCACCTAGCTGCCCCAGGGCCCTTTGCATTGTTTTTTTTTTGGTGAGGCAATTGGGGTTAAGTGACTTGTCCAAGGTCACACAGGCCCTTTGCATTTTAATGAAGCTTTGCTCTCTGGAGTAGAAGGGGATGTCTGGGATAGCATAGATCAGAAGTTCTTAATCTTTTTAATTCAAAGACCCTTTATTAGTTTTGTGAAACTAGCAAACCACTTCTTAATTTTTTTTTTTTTGGCAGGGCAATAGGGGCAATAGGGGTTAAGTGACTTGCCCAGGGTCACACAGCTAGTAAGGGTCAAGTGTCTGAGGCTGGTACTCCTGAATCCAGGGCCGGTGCTTTATCCACTGCACCACCTAGCCACCCCCTTAAAATATTTTTAAATGAATAAAATAAAATATATAGGATTACCAAGGAAAACAACATTGAAATAGTTGTTTATCTCTCAATATAAGTCCACAGATCATAATTTCATAACCCCTGGTGTAAAGAGGAGGATAGGTCATTGCCAAGGTCACTTCTAGTTCTAACATTCCATGACCCTAGTGTTCCTAGAACTGGACTAGGAAAGAACTGCCTAGAGCCTTGCTCAGAAGCTAGGGAGAGTGTTTCTGTCCTGACAAATGGATCCAGTCAATTTAAAATGTGTCAACTTCTCTGGCAATGGAGGTTGAATCTCCCTGTCATACATCCTTGGAGATGAGCTACTTAGTCACCAAACTCACTATCCTAAGGTGTTATAAGTTTTTCCTGTCATGGTCAGTCTCATATCACTGTACTAGGGAAGTCTAGAAATTGGTCCCAGAGCAGTTTTTTTCTTAAGCACATTGGAGTGTTAAGAAATACCATTGACAGGTTATGCCCATAGCCCAAACAAGCCAAGACTCAAGACTTTGTATATGATAGGGGCATCAAGGGACTCTGGGATATGGTCAGAAGAGTTGCATGTAAGAAAGCCCTGTGAAGTCATCTTTAATGCACACTAGCATTCCTTGTTTCATTACTTCACTGATATCCATCTGTGTGAATACTCCTTCTAATAATGAATTTCCCACCCATTCATTCCCTATTCTTCTGTGTGACTCTTGTTCAGGTGCTCTTCTTTAACTTTTGGGGTATGGGTGAAGAGGAGGGTAGTCTTTCTCTGTAGCTCTTAATGCTGCATGGATCCCAGTGGAGCTAACCCTCACTCTTGCCATAAGAAGACCTCATCTTCTTTTCTTATTACATATCACTCTGTTGACATCCTTTATACACTTTCTCTTAGAAAACTCTCAGTTGATATGTTACAATCTACTCATGCTTTTCTTGCCTTTCTCCATTGCCCTTTGAGTGAACAACAACTTCGATTCATGGGGAAATTGTGGAATTCCATGACTCACACCTGTATAGCACCAAAAGAAGACCATTATTAATTATTATTAAAGAAAAAGAAAGGCTTTTGTTTGAGGGAAAAACTTGAGATCTTTAATAGTGTTGTGTTATTTCCCAAAGACAATCCAGCCAGCTCTTAATGGACCATCTCTGTAGGTTTCTATCTAAATCATATGTTATAATCATTACCTACAAGGGCTTGGTTTTTCCAGTGCATTTGTTTGGCTAAACTCTTTTGAGTGACCATGGATCTTGTTTAGAAAGCTTTATTGTCTTCCAGGGCTTGATATGATCACCTCCACATTGGCTACAAACAGTAGGCTCTTTCTATCTATCTCTGTTTTGCTTGAATTCTGCACTGGATCTTTTTTAGTTCAGTGAGGAATCAATCAATGAGTTAATTATTTTTTAAGTGTGTACTGCTATGTGGTAGGCACTGGGCCAGGTGCTGGGGAAACAATTATACCAAGTGAAGTAATCTTCATTCTCAAGGAGTTTATATTCTCCTGGGGAGATATAATCTACATATAATTATAAACAGAATAAGTCTAATTTATTTAAATAAACATGACAATGTATTTACATATTTAATACTACTATGATTTAATAAATAATAATTTATTAAAATAACTTAAATATACATATATAACAAATTATTGGGATTAAAAAAACCAACTACACACTGTGCTAAACCTGGTGTTTAGAAATACAAAAGTAATAAAGTCTCTTCTCTCAAGAAGTTTAAACTCTAAGTAGAAGAGATAATGTATACAAGAGGATTTAGTTCATGGCAGAAGGAAAGGCCAGGTAATACTTAGATTTTGTCTTGAAAGGTACTATAATAAAGAAAATAACTACACAGTAGGTGGGCAAGGCCATAGGATTTTGTAGTAAGAAAAAGGCTTTGTGTAGATGAGTTCTTAATTTCAGGAGATTTGTGATCTTTACTAGGAAAAATAGATTATAATTTATAAGATAGCATAATTATAATATAAAGGCTAGGTTTACCAGCTATGTTACCCTGGGCAAGTCATTTAATCCATGTTTGCCTCATAAAATGAGGATAATAATAGGACCAACTTACCAGTGTTGTAAGGATCAAATGAGATAATAATTATAAAGTGCTTGGTAAGCACTATGGAATATTAACTTATATTATTATTATTAATTATTATTACATAATTAGTTTCCTTTGTGATATATATCTTTTATGTCATTCCTATTAAATCGTTATGCTGAGAAAGGGTCCTAAGCTTTATCAGATTGCTGAAAGGGACCATGAAACAACAACAACAAAATCATAAGAAAACTCTAGTGTGGGGAGTTTTAAATATTGTATCCTGAAACAAGATAGGAACTCTTTGAAGAAGGGGTAAGGAAGGAATGTTTTCCAGAAATGAAAGATAGGCTGTGCATATGCTTAGAGACAGGTGATGGAATGCCAGGAGTTATGATCAGAGAGAGAGAGAGAGAAGGCCACCGTGGCTGGACCACAGAGTGCAAGTAAGGGGACCAATGCATGATGAGGCTGGAAATAAGGGTGGGTCAAGGTTGTAAAGGCTTTAAAAACCAAGTAGAAGAATGTACATTTTATTCTAGAAGCCATTAATAACAGTGAACCTCTTGGTCTTTTAGGTAACTCTCTCTAAAATTATCTTCAATTTACTTTGTCTTTTCAAAAATATTTTTATTCATATTTGCCATTTCTTCAATTGGAATATAGGCTTCTAAAGTCTAGGGACTGTTTTTTTATTTCTTTGTATTCAGTGCTTAATACAGTTCCTAGCCCAGTGTGTTTAATAAATAAATGCCCATTGATTAATTATTTGTTAAGGAAGGGAAAAAAAAAAAGCAAAACAATTTTGTTTTATGCTACTGATACGCTACTGAAATACGCTACTGATTCCTCAGACTCCAAGAGATTAAGGGATTGAGTTGAGCCGTATCTCATTATCAAAAACAAATGATCATGTCTCTGAAAGAAGTTCTAGGTGGGAGCAGACCCATTAATATCAGGATATTTCTACCCTGTTGAAAATCTTTCTTCCAGTGGACTATAAAGAAACAGGAGAATGGGGGATATACTTCACCCTTTTTTCACTGTAACAAAACATCCTTTTTTCATGCACCACACATCCCAGCTCTCCTGTCCTCAATCCTTGGCTCAATTTTTGCAAAAGATTTTGGATCTAGAAGCAACATACACAGAACTCTATGCCCTATTCCTTTATCCATATGCCTTACCATATTTCTGAAAGAATACATTTTTTTTCCTTTAAAATAGTGTCTTTGTGGGGCAGCTAGGTGGCACAGTGGATAAAGCACCGACCCTGGATTCAGGAGTACCTGAGTTCAAATTCGGCCTCAGACACTTGACACTTACTAGCTGTGTGACCCTGGGCAAGTCACTTAACCCCCATAGCCACCCCCCTCCCAAAATAGTGTCTTTGTAAAACTGAAAATGATGACTTTAAGAGCTCACTATGATATTCTTTCCCTACCTTAGACATTCCTACTTGCTTAAAACCTATGTCTTCCTTGTTGGTTTTTAAGACCAACATTCCAAGGGATTAAACTCATAAAATCAAGAAATTGCACTATACTGGACATGTACCTCAGTTGAATAGAAGAACCATTGGATGAGGAAGTGAATTGGCCTGAATTTGAATTCTACTTCTGTCACTCACAAAATGTGATCTTTGTTAGGTCCCATCATCTCCTTGGACATTCATTTATAAAATGAAGGGTTCAGACTGGATTTCTAAGGTCCCTTCTAGGCCTATGATTCTATCAAATTCTCATCAAACCATTACTATATTCAAGACCCTGTGGGAAAAGAAAGATGCACAACAAGCAGTATAATCTAGTTGTAAAGACCAGATCTACATTGAGAAAAAGTTAAATATGAGTTTCAGATGGGAAGAATTGTGCTAGGCTATTGGTGTTGAATAGGGTGTAGATGGGTGGATAAGATGAGGAGTAGGGCATTTCAAGGTTTTTTGAGGGGAAAAAGGAGGAGCATGACAAAATGACATAATGCTTATTTTTGCTTTTCTCCTGGCTACTAGTGCAAAGAATTACACGGTAGTATTTTCCATTTAAAAATGATCATTCTCTGAGCCATACCTCACAGGTGCCAACCCTGCTCTGTTCTCCCCAAAGGATGCCTGAAGCTATGATGTGATTCACAGTGCTATGCTTTAGTGTAATGCAGGCAGCATCTGGAATGTGAATTTCAGCTTTCCAGTTGTGTTAACATATAGTTCTGTGGTGTGACATGCTGATTTTGGTCCTACTTCACATGTCATGGTCATTTGATTGCCCCTCTTCTGCCTTGCTCCCATCAGAGATACAAAAAAAAATAGATGGCTGATGTGTTGTTCAAAACAGTTACTTTTCTAGTATGGATCTGTTACCAGCTGTGTAACCTTAGTTTAAGTCACTTTATTCCTCTCAGTCTGTTTCTTCATCTGGCTTCCCCCCTTTTTTCTTCCTTCTTTCTTTTTCTCTCTTCTTTTTCTCTTCCTTTTCTCCCTTTACCCCTTTTTCTTAATTTCTTCTTTCCTTATCATTGTCCCTCCCTTTCTCCTCTTTGTCCTTTTCTCTTTATCCTTCCCCTTCCTCCCTCTCTTTTTCTTTCCTCTTTCTCCCACACCTATAATAATTAAATTAATTTCCTTTCTTTAACAATATGGGCCCCAGAACGATGGTACTCCATCTCCCAGGTTGCTGAAAGAAAGCTTTGGAGAGTGATAGGAATTATAATGTAACACACATTTTTCAAGGGCTTAGGCTAGATGATCCCTCAGGGTCCTTTCAAGTATCTTAGGTTGTATGTATGTATATCTTCTCTTGAGTATGACCAGTTGCTGAGGGGGTTGTTCTCTCCTTCTCCCCCACCTTGGAGATTTTTGACTAGTTCAAAGGCATTGTGTCATAGTTATTAGAAAACTGGCTTCACAGTCAGGGAGACCTGGGATCAAGTTTTGCCTTTGACACATATGTAGTAGTGTTTAGTCATTTCTCAATGTTTCAAGCAACTTTCAAAGATTATAGGTTGCAAAGAAAGTGCTAACCTACATTGGAAGAGGAAGTTCTTCACCAGGAACTCCCAACTTTGATGAAATTGCAGCCCTGAGGAAACAAACAAAAAAGGATGACTTAGAACTAGATCATTGGCAACATTCTTTTTTTTAAGATTTTTTTTTTGGTGGAGCAATGAGGGTTAAGTGACTTGCCCAGGGTCACACAGCTAGTATGTGTCAAGTGTATGAGGTCAAATTTGAACTCAGGTCCTCCTGAATCCAGAGCCAGTGCTTTATGCACTGCACCAACTACCTACCCCCCACCTAGCTGCCCCTTGGCCACATTCTTTTATATGCTTGCCTTTGTAATGGAGAACACACATCTATGGGATGCTTAGCCAGCATTTGAATTTTAGACTGTAACCATGAAAAGGACTAAAACTAATCAAATCATATGAAAAGAAAAACTTAGATCTTTGCCTCATTAACATCATGATCTGAGCTAGAAAACAAAATCAGCCATTTTTTTTGGTGATTTATTTGTACCAATGACATGACTTTCTTCCAAGTCTTTCAATAATAAAGTATCATGACTTTGTATTCTGCAGGGCTGCCAGAAGGAAGAGAATTTCACCACATTCACTACAGTGATTTCAGCAATTAAAGAAACAACACAAAAAACAACCAAGTTCTTTGACATTTTACAAAGAACTAAATTCAAGAAATAGAATAAATTATTGATATTTCTCTGTGTTCTCCCTCATTTATAAGATTTTTCCTGACAGGGATTAGATTTGAATCACTCCCTGCCATTTTCTCTGAGTACACAGGGAAACAGAGAATACAATCACTAGTTTGATCCTATAAACTTGCCTGTTGTTCTGGATGCTTTAAAGGAAACGTCGTTGTTCCTTCCAATTCATAAAGCTCTGCAGTGGCCACCCTGAATGCTAGACTGATATATTTTGGTTTGTTGTTCAAACATTGAATGTTAGTAACTGCTTGCACGGACTCTTCTCTTGCTATTGTAGAAAGCTCATTAATGTGTCTCCATATTCAGTGCTATTTCTACTACCCATCTCTAATGTTGACAATGTCTTGATTTTACACGCATTTCTTTCTCCATCTTCTGTGGTAGGTTATCTTTGTTGACTGGGGCAAATATTTTATAAGATTTCTCATTGTATCTCTGGAAATATCCTTTGCCTATAATCCTAATATTACACTAGTGTACATCTTCCTCTATGTCATAGTAAGAGCCTCTTGGCAATTCTGAAATATCTTCCCATAATGATAGTCCAGACACTACACCCATTTCAGTAACAATACCATTTGTTTGGGAAATGCTTATCTTGATGGCATGATCTATTCTTGGGCACTCTTTGCCTCATTTGCTTCAAATTATTAATT
This sequence comes from Dromiciops gliroides, assembly GCF_019393635.1. NCBI lineage: Eukaryota > Metazoa > Chordata > Mammalia > Microbiotheria > Microbiotheriidae > Dromiciops > Dromiciops gliroides. The sequence continues at coordinate 552,542,061 of NC_057862.1, forward strand.
TGTTTGAATAGTTCCTATGAGGAATTTCATCTCTGCTTTATGTTAATCATGACTGCATTGATGGCAATTTTCTTCTACAGCCTAGAGCTTTATGATGTCTAGAACCAGGGCCACAACCAAATACAGTATGACTATTTGGAGTATACCTCTTTCTATATTCTCTCTTTCATTCTATATTCTCTCCCTTTCTCTGTATCTATACATATATCTATAGCTGAATCTATATCTACTATACATATATCTAACATATAGATATAGCTAAGGATGAGATAGCCTTTGCGTTTAATGTTTGAATCCACTTACATATCAACACAGATCTGTTTTTCATCTTTTAGTACCTCTCAGCTGGCATGAAAGTAAAAGCTTTATATTCCAAAAGTCTAATGCATTTTTTGCTACATATCACAGACTCTAATGAGGGTATGCTCAGTTACCTTTGCTAAGTATCTGTTGTGCAGGAAAGTCTCAATCATTACTGTCTTTGTTCCATTTCTATTGAATAAACTCAATTTCCCTACATATAACTTACATAGAGAGCAACCTGAAATTATGCCCAAAGAGTTATTAAACTACCTATACCCGTTTTTACCATTGATTATGCTTACTTATTTCGGTTAGTGCACATCTGCTGGGCCTTTCCTTGTCTACATCATATCGCAACTTACTTTTGGATAGCACTATCTCTAGCCAAAGATATTCATGGCTTAGAATTCACAGACATCCACTCTGTTACTGTAAAATTTACATTTCAACTGCTACTGATCATTTTTCCTTTAAAATATGCCTTTCTCTACTGCACCTTTCTGCATATGGCAGGCATTATTACACTTGCCACTAGCCATTACTAATAATGGAAGAAAAGGCTTGAAGGTAGGAAAATACAGGTAAGGGCATGTAAGAAACATGAAAGGTAGGTTTATTGTAGCTATATTGTTTAACAATATAGATAGAGAGAAAGCTTGAAGGCAAAATCATAATCTCATAGAATGTGAGAACTTAGAGACCATTGTGTCAAGTCCCTTTCTTTAATGATGAGGTCATTTAAACCCCCAAAGTGGATATGATTTGCACAAAGTTACACAAAGATGGTTAGGTGTATAGTTAGGGAAAAAAACATGAAGATCTTCTGACTCCCAGTGCAATGTTTTGTTTTGTTTTGTTTTTCTATATCACAATATTCTTTGCTATCTTGTGGTTCCCTTAGGAGATAATCATATTGTGGAAGATACTGAAAGTCATGCTAAGAAATCTAGCTTGTCCTGGAGGCACCAAAGGATTTTTGAAAGTTCTTAAGCAGGAGACAGTTAATATTGAGATTATTCCATAGGTTAATGTTTCCCAATGCTTTTTGTTTCTGAAATCCATTTTGACAACAACAACAACAACAACAACAACAACGTGTTGTGAACCGAGAAAGTAAATTAGTATACTACTTATAATACATTATAACACAATTGGGCAATTATTTACTGCATAAAGTGCCGTTAGCGCATTTTTTTTTTTGGTGAGGCAATTGGGATTAAGTGACTTGCCCAGGGTCACACAGCTAATAAGTGTTAAGTGTCTGAGGATGGATTGGAACTCAGGACCTCCTGAATCCAGGGCTGGTGCTTTATCCACTGTACCACCTAGCTGCCCCCATTAAAACATTTTTTAGCATGAACTCCTTGGGCAATTATTTCAGGTAATTGTTGCCAAACCACTAATTGGTGACCACTGCCACAGACCATTGGCAAATGCCTGATAGTTTTCTGGAGAACCTGTCTGATGCTGAGCAGAATGTGCCTCTTTGCTAATGTGTTATCTTCTAGCACAATGGACAGGGGCCAATTATGTGATGATCACTAATACATGGAAAATTCTGAAGCATATCTGCCTATATATGATATACTTTGCTTATTCTTACTCTGGCAACATGATTAAAATATACTTAAGTGCCTCCCAAGCATAACCTCAATTATTTTCATGGATGCCTTTTTTTTGGTAGGATGGACAATTATTGTGTTTTTTTTTTTTACATCACCATATCTTGCTTACATACACAATAAACATGAGTTTTTTTCAAAGAAAAACAATCACAAAAACATAGTGCAGTGGAGAGATCACAGGACTTAAGAGTCAAAGGACCTAGGTTTAAATCCCCAAATCACCATTTTTCTTCTTTAATGCCTTTAAGTAAGTAATATTATTATTATTATTATTATTATTATTATTATTATTATTATTATTATTATTATTATTATTTTGGTGAGACAATTAGGGTTAAATGGCCTGCCCAGGGTCACACAGCTAGTAAGTGTTAAGTATCTTAGGCCGGATTTGAACTCAGGTCCTCCTGAATCCAGGGTCAGTGCTCTATCCACTCTGCCACCTAGCTGCCCCTAAGTGAGTCATTTAAAATCCCTGGGCCTCCTTTGTCAAATGAGGGGATAAAATATGCATTGTGTTGCTGGGGAAAGGCTGTGGGTTTGGAGTCCAAGGATGTTGGTACAAATCCAGCCTTTGTTTGTATCCCATTCCTGTCACTTTGCTCCTGTGTGATTTTGGGTGAGTTATTTTATCTGCCTGGCTCTACCTTCCTCATCCTGAAAATGAGAGAGCTCAACTAAGATCTCTAAGATCTATTCAAGCTCTAAATATATGACAAGGGTCCTTTCTAGCTTTAAATATGTGCGCCTATGAGTTCTCCTGTTGCTAAGGGCATGTTTACCTTGTCTACCAACAATACCCAGAATTAGAAACAGAATGGACTCATATCCCCAGTGATAGCTTATATCCCCCCAACTGTGATATCTCTATTACTAGCCTTCAGACAATGTCATTAAACTGCTTTTTTAAGCTGGAAAGATGTCTCCTAGGAAAATTACCAAGAAAAAAATAGATGGCATTATGTTTGTTGCATTTGGGAGATGATAGAGTTGATCAGATAATTTGGATAGATCAAAGCACAGAGAAAGAAAGCTGGGCAGAGGAAGTGATATGGTGGCCAGGAAGTTGACAGTTAATTTTTTTACAAAGGCTTTCATTAGGGAAAATGAATATTTAGCACCATAGTCAAACATGCTTGTTGGCATCAAACCATCACTTTAGGCATTTTTACAACCATCACCTCTGGTTTTAATTTTCTCTGATATGCAATATTCAGAAGCTTCATCTTTGAATATCAGGTTAAAACTAACAGAAAAATACCTACTTTTGCTAACCTTGAAAGAGGATATACTTTTTTCCTTCTCAAGAGGAAAGCTTTTACCTTTAGTTCCATTCAGTTCTCCCTTCTATAGCTAGGACACCAGAGAAAGAGAATAAAAACTGGACCATCAAGTCAACTTGTTGCTGTCCAGTATAACATAATGAATGAAAAAATATTTACTTAGTGCTTATTCTGTATAAAGCCCTATTCTAAGTTTTGGGGATGCAAAGAGAAAAGTAGGGCAGTCTCTACTCTCAAGCAGAAATAACATTCTAATGGGGGAGATAGCACATATGGAAGATTTCAGCTGCAAGTAAGATGAAAAGGTCCTATACAGTGGCAAAGCAGATGGTAATGCCTCTTCTTTGATGTAATTTTTACTTCAGTAATCACATAAGTTTCTGATATTGAATGACTCGACAGTCCCAGGGAATTTGGTGGCAAGAAATGTCTGTTCTGATTCAATAGCTATGAATATAGAACCCATTGGTACAGCTTCCAGGCTCCATATCCACAGGAGTTGCTCCTAAAGATAGTGGCTGTGGGAACTGGGATAGAAGCTTTCCTATTCAGAAGACTTTTGGGCTCAAAGTCTTAATCTATCTGCTTTGGATCTGATTGAAGATGGTGGTTAAAGTGTATGTGGGTGATGGTTTTTCTGCCTAGTATATGCTATCTCCTGTCTCACAGGGTTCCTTGCTATTTTAGCTAGACTAGCTTGCCTGTCCTGTGGTTTGGTTTGTATGGCTGGTACTTTATCCACAGGACTTGTTTCCCCAAATGATGCCTGTGAGGTCTGGGCAGGAAACAGAATGAGTAGTCTGGGAAGTGCTTATGTCTCTTGGTGGGCACCTAAGTGGTGCAGTGAATAGAGTATTAAGCTTTTTTGGGGGGGGGGCATTAGTAGTAGTAGTACTAGGCTTCTGCCAGTCATGGATGACCATGGATCAGCACCTTGAAGAGCCACAGGCCACAGTGTGGCTGTGGAGTCAGATACAGGAGCCACAGTAACTGCCACAATGAGGACATCAGAAAACTGCGCTCTCTGTTGCCTGTCAGTTCCTGTGTCTCATTTGTTTTTCTTCCTCCAGAGCTTGAAGGCCCATCTCAGCTGAGCGCAAGCTGCTCCTGAGTACTGAACTCCATTGGGCACAGTCCTTGGCCATCTCCTTCCAGCTGCTGATGTCTATTCCCAGAGCCCTCAAGTCTCACTTGCATACATCTCTGTAGTGAAGCTGGGGGCGTCCAGCAGGTCTTTGGCCTGAGGGTAACTTGCCTCGGGGTAGGGGGGGGCATTAAGCATTTATTTACATGTATAGTTCAGAAAGTTAAGAAACCTATCTACCCCAGAGGAGAGATATGGGTTTAACCTGATCTGATTCTTCTCGCAAGTCCTCCACCATAAGGTTGTCTGAGAGACCAACTGAGAGAAGAATATCTTCCTGCATCCCGAGAAGAGGCAGTCCTTACACACTGCTTCAAGCTAATGGGCTACCATTACCCAAATCCATTGGTTCACTGGACTTGAGGGTGGTCTTCTGTTGAGTTCAAAGTCCTCAGCTTCTGAGAACAATACCCTCTTTAGGGCCAGGCAGGTGTGGTTTCAATTGAATTAATTCTAAGTGGGTTGGTTAATCAGTGAAGTCAATCACTCTCAGTCAATCCAATCAATCCAAATCAATCTGGGGCCTTTGGGTGTTCCAAAACCCATTATTTTCTTACACCTTGATAAAGAAGGGAGGTACGTTTTATCAGTTCTTCTTTGAGACCAAGTATGTTTTTTAAAATTACACTTTGCTTTGTTTCATTGTTAGCATTTTTGTTCTTTCTATTTACACTGTTGTAGTCACTATGTAGATTGTTCCATTATGTAGATAGATTGGTTCTGTTTACTTTAAACTTTGTATCAGTTCATGTAACTTTTCTCATGCTTATCTGAATTCTTCTTAGTCATCATTTCTTATGGCACATTCATGTTCCCTTATATCCATTTATTAATTTTTCAAAAGCCATTTCCTACTCAATAAGCATCTATGCTGTTCCAGATCTTCACTAAAACAGAAAGCATTGCAATGCATATTTTGGCATATAATTCATCTCTCTCTCTCTCTCTCTCTCTCTCTCTCTCTCTCTCTCTCTCTCTCTCTCTCTCTCTCTCTTTCTCTTTCTCTCTCATTTCCTTGGGGCATGTGAATAGCAGTGATATCTCTAGGTCAAAGGGGTTTCCTAAAACTTTTTGTGGTGCTTTTCCCAGTGAACAATAATTTGATCCTGACATTAGGAAAGACTGTTACTCCAGGGCACTTGGAGTAATGAAAGTGGATCCTGATGTTTTGATGTTTGCCTGTAAATGCTTATTGCTGTTTTAGTCTCAACTGTAAGTTTCCAGTATTTAGGAGCCCAGGTGATCAGTGGTTCACTTAACCACCTGGATTCCATCCCCCTGTGGTCTCTTCCTTGCCTTCATATCCCATTTGGTTCAGGGGAATAGTAAATGTTTCAGCTCCCCTGCTGAAGCAAGGCCGTTAGCCAAATTGCTTAAGCTTTAGCACATTTGTAGAAAATGATTTTTCCTTTTTTCCCCCTCCTTTTTTTGGTTTCAGGCATTTTTCCAAATGACGATAATTTGCACGTTTCAGCTCAAAAACTGCAACTCTTTTGTCCTTTAATGGTTTCTATTTTAATCAAGCCATCCATCAACGACAAGAGGTGAACCAGAGCTGTGGATGGCTGCACTGCTGGAGCGCAATGTAGGACCCCTCTGGGGGCAGAGGTGTGAGTGTTTCCCTAATGAAGTGTGGTGTATGCTGTCATTTTTAACTTGCCTAGACAAAATTAGACAAGATGAGATCTTGAAGAAACCAAAGAGAACATCTAGGCCTTCCAGTCCAACCCCCTCATTTTACACATGAGAAAACTGAGTAAGTAGCAGAATTGGGACTAGAATCTAGGTTTTCTAATTCCAAATCTAGTATTATAGGAACCTAGATTTAGAGCGGGCAGGGACCATAGAAGCCATCAATTCTAACGCCCTTATTTTACAGCTAAGGAGATTGAAACCTAGAAAGGGGGAATTGATTTCACCATCCTGCCTCTCACATTGTAGCTTCAGAATGAATGCAAAGGGAAAGACAACAATTATGGTTCATCAAGCAATGGACATGGTGTTCATAAAACTGATGAATTCTCTTGAAAATAGTACATAACAATTGGGGTCAGAAAAATTCCACATTCCATGGCTAGTATGATATTTATTGTATCTGCTAACTGTACTGACTACCAGTCTGGTATATTAAATGTTAAGAATCACTGAGCTAGAAGTAGATTCTAGAATTGCCTACTCAGAGAGGGAAGGGGAAAAAAGAAACAAACAAAAATCATTTTACCTCATATGTAGTAATCTTGAACATCCTCAACTGAGAAATGAAAAAGGAAATTTGTGAGTCTGGACAATGTAAAATGTTGCCATTTATTAGTTTGAAAGCAATGCATGAAGACTTGTAGATAATGGCACATACCCATGACACTGGGGTATAGGGGAAAGAGCACTTCAACAAGTACCAGAGTGACTAAATTCAAATTCCAGTTCAGTTATTTACTACTGTGTTACCTTGAGCAAGACACTAAACCTTCTTGCATATGATTTTTCTCATTTATAAAATGAAATGGTTGGAGTAGATGATTTTTTAAACTTTCCTTTTAACATGAAGTGCTATGATCAAATTCTTCTCTAATTTTTTCATCAGCAAAGCACTTAAACAATTGCACACATAATCTTGTACTTATACACAGTGTTATTCTCAACTACACTAATATAGACTCACCAGCAGATTCAATTATATACTTACACAATTACATACTCACATACATTTCCATGTCTAGTGCTCCTGAGAAGAGAAATCTTACATATTTACCCAAATCCCACCCAAAAGAATGTTTCATACATCTTGGAATGTATGATCTTACTCTTCATATCCTAGCTCTCCAGGGAAATTCTAGATCTAAAGAATGGCTTGAATAGAAAATACCATTTATCAGCTTTACCTTGGTAGGGAGGTACCCCTTTCTTATGGGCAAATAATCTTACCATTAAGTTTAATGCCTTTCTAAGACACCTGGAGTAGTTTTGATGAGTTTCTTGGCTAATCCACTAATCTCAGAGATTCTGAGTCCAAGTAAAATCTTCCTGGATGAAGCTATGTATCAGTTGTAGAATCTAGGAAATTTAATGCAGAAAAGATATCACAAGAAAAAGAGACCTTGTCAAGTGGGCCAAATTCCAAAGACAAGCAGTAATGTGAAGGCGGCCAATAGGAAAGAATAACAACGATATTACTTTTTTATCTTCAAGCAATTACATGGTGGTTTTTCTTAATGTGGACTCAACCAAGAACAAAAGAAATGCTTTGTAATCTGCTTTTTCCTGTCCTAATGATGCACTCAAGGAAATCAAAGGAATATGATGAACATTTCATAGCTGATAGCAGAGTGTACATTTTAACTTAAGCATCTGATTATGAGCCAGATATTATTAACCTGTAATTAAATTATTTCCTCCTGACAGATATAACATAAAGATTATAGTAATACATAAAATTATTAATTAGGTTGAATTAGTTCAATTAGCAAATGGCAAATAGCAGTAGGAAAGAAGCTTTATAAGTTATTAAAGAGAAACATGACCAAGTTGAATTTTGATAAACCTGAAATTTAGGATTTGACAGAAGAAAAATGAAAGGCTTCCTAGGGCATAAAGAGAAACTGGATGAAAATAGCAATTAGGCTGAATTTATATTTATCTTGAATATTTTTTAACAATAAGTGTAAAATAAAGATGACATGTTAAAATAATAAAATATTGGTCAGAGGAATAAAGATTGTCTCTAGACCTAGGCTGATACTGAAGACCTTTTAGAGAAAGAGCTATTGTTAATGCTTTAATACGTTAAAACCTGAATTTATTCCTATAATCTACATTTCCAACTCTCATTCATTCAGTGTTTATCCTCATCATGATTCCCAATCTTTCAACTTTTTTTAAATTTTCTAGTCTTAAGGTATTATTTTACCCCATATCTAAGCTTAGTAGTTTCAATAATATATATTTTTAAAAGTTTGTTTATCATTCCCTAGTCGCAGCTAAGGAAATAGACAATTTCCCACGGAAATTAGTAGTTGGAGTTGCCTTTGACCATAGAAAACTGGAAAAAATCTGAGTTTTTCAGGTATGAAGAGTAAGGAGGATGTTCCCCTGGCTTTTAGAGGTTGTGCTATATTTGTTTCTTTCAGGGTAAACTAACAACTTTGTACAATTGACATCAAGACTGATTTATTTTTCTAGAATAAAAGGTAAAAGGGTTTGAGTGAGAGAGAGCTTTTTGAACTCTGGTTTACCAGGGAGAATGAGACGTTTCTTAGTGAGAGTGAAGACATGATTGAGTGGAATGGGATAGCAAAAATATATGAGAAAGTTAAGAGTGACTATAAACCAGTTTCAGAATCTTAGAAAGTGGAAGAGCATAATACAGAAAAGGAAGGGATAAAAAAGAATGAATGTATCTTTATAAGTACATAATAAATTTTAGGCCTTTCTCAAAAAAAGGATAAAACTAAAAATGAACAATCAAAAGGAAATATGCTATCTTTCTTGACAGTGTATACAAAATATGATGAAGTTTTGTTGTCGTTGTTGTTGATGATGAGTCATTTTTCAATTGTGTCTGACTCTTCATGATCTCATTTAGGGTGTTCTTGACAAAAATCCCAGAAGAATTTGCCATTTTCTTTTCCAGTTCATTTTACAGATGAGGAACTGAGACAAACAGGGTTACACAGAGTTGAGGCTTTGGTAAATGTTAAGAACAAAGAAAGGAGAGTTATAGCTATACAAAAGGCATGAGGAAGAGCAAAGGAAGAGGACCATTGCTTGGGGAAGGTGGGAGAATGAAAAGGGATGGCAGAAGGAAGACAAGGAGAAGAATCTTCAAAATGGTGAAGTATGATATAAGTACGATAGAAATTCCAAGAAACAAATTTAGGCTTGAAATAATAATTTGAGTTTTCAAACACAATTAAAGGATCTGAGAGTAGAATGGACTTCCTTAAGAGATCATTGGTTAAAAGAGAAAGAGAGAGAGAGAGAGAGAGAGAGAGAGAGAGAGAGAGAGAGAGAGAGAGAGAGAGAGAGAGAGATCATTGGTTACCTGTCCCTTAAGGTTTTCAAGCAACAACCTCTTGTCAGGTATGCTGTAGAAGGAAATATTTTTCATATTGGACCAGGTAGCCATTGAGATTCTTTCCAATTCTGAGTTTCTGTGATATATCTTAAACATATTTGAAGAGGGGATTGAAACTTCAAATTAGTGAATAGTTCCTGAGAGTACCTAATTCCTTTTGAGGAATTCAATTCATCATGACCAGGCAAAGTTTACTGCATAGTTATAAAGACCTTGCTGTTCTATTTGTTGTCCACTGTTGCTGAACTTTGAAGTACACTGGAAAATGGGAGATGTACCCCCTAGCATCATATAGGTAAATAAACTGTGGCAAAATAATGGAATTTGGCAGACTGATTGGGATGGGCCACACCTCGCCTATCCTTAGTGACATATGCTGCTGATGTCAGCAGGAGAAACCACTCTCCACAGGCTGTTTGAAGGACCTCCCCTTTTGGGGGAGGGAGAGCAAACACTTGCTGAGGGGAGCTCAGTCTCTTTCAGGTGTCAGTCTCTTTCTGGTTGGGTGAGCTGGCAGGAGCAGACAAGAGAGAGGTTTTTCCTGGGAGTTTGTCCTTTGGGCCCTGACTGCAAAGCTGTTTCCCATTGAAGCTACAGATCCCAGGTGGTGAGTTAACATATGAGCCCTACTGTATTGAATTAGCTCAACTGGAAGCAAGTTTTGGGATTGTATGGAATTATGTTAGAGTTAGGGGGATTATCCATTTTACTTTTTCCATATTTCCTTGTCGTTGATTTTATTAATTTTACCTTTGCTGTTTATTTTATTCCCATGAATAAAACCTGATTTGTTTGTGGAAAAGAGGCTATTAGACTCCTTTCTTATTGGCCTGGGAGAAATATCTAAAGAGGCATTTTGGAAGGGAGGGAGCTTTGTGCCTAGAGGTCCCTCATTATTTCTGGGACCCCAATATTAAGGTGAGCCACTCAATTAACTCTCCATATATCAAATTTGGCCGCAACAAAACTTACTTCCAAAAAGCAGAATACAATAGATTCTTCAGTCTATATGCTTGTGATCTTCACTGTGTCCTGGCCATCTTCTAGAACTGACTATTAATAGATGGTTTGTGACCATTTAACAAAGTAGCAATTGTGAACCCATATGTTCTCATTAAGAAGGATTCGTGTTTAGACTAACCCTCATTTCCATTTTTGACAGCATATAAGAGGGACAGATATGGGCTTCCTGGTAGGAATTAGGTGATTTTATAAGTGGTTGAAAATTAATAGCACCAAAGTGGTTAATAATGGATAAGTATCAGCTAAGAAGTCTAGGGGCAGCTAGGTGGCGCAGTGGATAGAGCACTGGCCCTGGAGTCAGGAGTACCTGAGTTCAAATCCGGCCTCAGACGCTTAACACTTACTAGCTGTGTGACCCTGGGCAAGTCACTTAACCCCAACTGTCTCACTAAAAACAAAAACAAAAAAACAAAACAAAACAAAAAAAAGAAGTCTATAGGTCAGTTCCCTAGTGCTCCCTCCTTGGCGCTGTTCTGTTTAATATTTTCATTGATATAGGATGAAAGTATATATGGGATGGTTATTAAATGTGCTGTTACTGGGAGGGATAGTTAACATGATGTTTAACAAAACCAGGATCCAAAAAAGATCTCAAAAGACTGGAACAATGCACTAAATCAAATAAGATGAAATTCAATGGATATAAATTTGTAGTATTTTACATGGTTTAAGAACATTAACTGCACAAATAGTGGATAGGAAAGACATAGATACACAATGGTTTAAGAAGATTGGGGTGAGGGCAGAGGATTAGTTAAAAACTAATTTAATATGAATCAGTTAATGTGGTAGATGAAAAAGCTAATGGTATCTTGTTCTTTATTATTTTAGGTATACTGTCCAGAACAGGACTGAGGGAAGATGGTTTTGCTGTAGGATGCTAACTGAATACATAAGGATATGTTGAGGGAATTTGAAGTGTGGGCCTTTCTCTACTGGTACGAATAAGATTGCCACCCACTTCAGTAAGTAAATCCTAAGTAGTTACTGGATGTATATAAAAGTTAAGTGACGGGGTGAGGTGTACAAAGCTAATAAGTGTCACCAGTGGAATATGAGGCCAGATCTTCCTGAATCTTTGTCCAGCTCCCTATCCTTTTCAAAACACTATGCCTTATATTATTTTACTTTCAAGTGGAGGTTGTGTTTGAATGCCTGTACTCACTATCACCTCACACAGCACTTTTTATTTTGAGACATCTCTAATACTTTCGTCTATGTAAATTTTCCATATGTTTTACTGAAATTTACTTCCTTGCAACTTCCATGAGTACTCATGAACAATACTCATTGTACTGTCTTTCCTTAGTATGTGCATTCTATATCTGTTAACCCCCTATTTCCACAACCAAAGGTGGGAGATGCATTTTAAAATCTTTTTCCCTATAGCCAGCCTTGGTAAAAGTAGGTCAAAATTTAGATAGTTTTGTAGTATTATCCTCTTCATTTACATTTCCATAGCCACAGAATCAATTTGAAGGAAAAATAAGATTGTAATAAAAATTTACATTTAAATAAAGTTACAAAATTGTTTTACTACTAGCCTTCTTCAGGGCTATTGTTTGTTGTCCTTTCTTCTCAAACAGGTATATGACATTGGGAAGTGATGTCATGACTTGCAGTGAATTGGATTTAAGTAAAGAAGGGTTGTGCAAAATCAAGAGCCTCACTCTCTTCCAGAGTCATATGGCTCCAGTGGCAGAATTTACAACAGCATGACTAGAGATGGCCCTGTATGCAGTGGGAGACTTTGAAATTTTTAAGCTAAGGTCTTTCCCAGGTTTCAATTTGCCTATTGTCCTCTTCATTAACATTATTATGGCCACAGAATCAACTCTAAGGAAAAATCAGACTGTAATGAAAATTTACATTGAAATAAAGTTTAAAAATTGTTTTAGTACTAGCTATGTTCACGGCACTCATTTCCATAAAATCCAGTGTTATAAAACCTGTGCAGGCCTTGTTTGTTGGTGAAATGTTGTTGAAATATTTTTTCAAATATTTTTCTGTAAGCCTTTGCTGTTACTTGAAATTCATTGCCCACTCATAATTCTGCTTTGGGATTGCAGGAGAGGATTTTTTTTAAATGTTTGTTTTCATTTGGACAAATCACTTATGTTAGATTTAACTGTAACATTGAAGGTGTAAGGATAGCTAGATATCATTTTACTATTAAACTTGAGAAAAAAAAATTTCCATAATGCAACAAAATAAGATCATAAAGAATAAGCAAAACATACAAGTGTATATTTATATATGTGTGTCTTTACTCTGAATAGGCATAACTTAAAATTGGTATAGGAGAACAATAATGCATGAAATATTCACTTTACCCAGGTTCTTGCCTCTACTATTAGCGAAGAGTTACAAAAGAGATTTTGCATGGCTTTATCATAGCATTTGTCCACAGAATATATGTGTTTGGCATTTGCTATTCAAATGATTGTAATAACCATTTTTTCATGTGACCTACTGAGAAGAACATCATTGAAGACAGATGATTAAGGACCAGAGATTCATAGAATATTTGAGAGAGAAGGGTCCTTGGAGAGCATATGATTCTAATCACTCACTTTACATATGAAGAAGCCAAGGCTTAGCATGGTGAAATAAATTGGCCAAAGACACACAGTAAATTAACAGCTGTGATGGCAATGAGAATGTCAATCTCCTAATTTGAACTATGCACTTCGCCATGTTGATTGAACACTGATAGGCTGGGGAATAGGCAGTCTAATTGTATTTTTTTTTTGCTTAATGTGAGAATGGGAGCGCCACCACCCTGTTGAGAAAAACATTCTGAGAACTGGGGCAGCTCCACCCTGAGGAGAAATCATGTGACTAGCATCTGAACTGTTACATCTATCCATAGAAATGCCTGTAGGTCATGTTATTCAATGCTACCAGCCAACTGGCTTGGAGCTGTGTGTGTAGGGACCTTGCCTGGGTGGGCCTGCAGGGAGCTTCCGCTGGAGAGAATGGGGATCTTTCTTTCTGCTGGAGGTGGTTAGAGGAGCAGCTGCAGGTGCAAGGAGCTAGGGTCTTTTCTTCTCTCTGGCTCTGTCTGGCTTCAGAAACTTGATGCTTACTAGTGCACAAGTCACTTAATCCTCATTGCCCTGAGAGAGAGAGAGAGAGAGAGAGAGAGAGAGAGAGAGAGAGAGAGAGAGAGAGAGAGAGAGAGAGAGAGAGAGAAAACTATTTGGGAAGAGGAGTAAAAAGAACAGTTTGACTGGACTGGAGAATCTATGATTTAAATTAGAATAGAGAGCTAAATCACTGCCTAACTGGGGGGTCTGAGTGATTTTTATTTTAATCTTAACATTTTTGTTTGTTTGGTATGTGCTCTATAAAGCAGCAGAGGAGGGAACTACTTGGATTTTAGAGGCATTATCTTACTGTGTGATAAGGAATGGTTGATTAAATCTCCAAAGACAAATGGAATGGGGAAGAAAGGGCAGTAACAATTCTTGCAGGTCACCTTTATCTTCCTGAATTGATACCCAGAATAACTGGTTGTATATGAGACAAATAGCAATAATTATTGATTGATTATTAGAAGTTATTTTATTGATTTTACAATGTAACTAATTGAGGAACCAGCTTTCATCAAGGCCATTTATGTTCCAATTTCCTTTAACCCTCTGAGTAAAGGGATCTTGAAATCAGATGGATTATTAAAACTTTTGGAAAGATATCGCAAAAGTACCTAGGAATCTGAAAAAATTAATAAGCATTTCTCTACAAATTTGAAAGATAGTCCCATAGAAAATGGATTTATTTCTACACTTTTTGACTAGAAAATCTTGGTCAGATGATCTTAGTTCAAATCCTAGCTATTCGTCTTATTAGATTTGTGATGTGAAACTAGTCAATCAAACACTAAGATTTTTCATTTATTATATATGGATAGCTGCCAATTTATTCTCTAAGGTTTTTATGACCATGAAATTCTGTGTAAATGTAAATTCTGTTTAATTAAATTAAATTCTTTTTTTAAATTTAAATTTAATTTAATTAAATTTAAATTCTGCTGCTGCTGCTGCTACTACTCCTACTCCTACTACTATTACTACTACTACTTCTACTATTACCACAACAACATCACCCATCTCCTGTCTATCTATATAGACTAGGCGAGGTAGGTGAGTCATTTTAAGATTTGTAAACACATCTTTGCATATATGGCATTTAAATAGGATTCTTTAAGACAGCCTGAAAATAGCTCAGAATGAGTAATACATTTATGCTAAATAAGTAGAAAGGTCTCATGCTATCAATAGTTGTGTGATTTGTACAGAGGAGAGTGGGATGTTGAAATTTTATGGAGGCTGATAAATGGTTGCTATTCATTTGCAGGCCCCTTTCAGAAGCCAGTGGGGATCTATAAGCCAAAAAAAAAAAAAACCCAACAAAAAAAGCAAAAAGCTACAACAAAAAATCTTTAAAACATCTATTTCTTTTTTTAAATAGAATTTTATTTTCCAAAATATATGTAAAAACAAAATTTTAACATCAATTCTTTTAAAACTTTGTGTTCCAATTTCTCTTCCCCCCTCCATTAACACCCTGTACCCACAAGAACTCAAGAAATTCAAAATAAGTTATACATGAGTAGTCATGGAAAAATTCCCATATTAGCTAGTTGTGAGAGAAAACAGTCAAAAACCCCAAAACTTCAGATTAAGGAATTGTCAAAGAGGAAAAGAAAAAAATTAAAAATGTGTTTACATCTGTTTTCAGATACTATCAGTTCATTTTTTGCAGATGGGCTGCAATCTTCATAAGTCCTTCAGGGTTATATTGGATCATTGCCTTGCTGAAAATAACCACATACTTCTCAGTAGATCATCCCCCATTATTGCTGATATTTTGTATACAGTACATTTCACTCTGCTTCAGTTCATGTAGGTCTTTCCAGGATTTTCTGATAGTATCCTGTTCATTATACCCTGTGTATAGTACCTTTAGCTTGACAGAGAATTTTCTTCATAAAAGCCCAGCAAAGTAGGTACCATATGTTTTGCCATTATAATCAATCATCATAATTATTTCCCTCCATCCCACTTCCTTCCCATGACATTTACTCTATCTTCTTTTGACCTATTCCTCCTCAAAAATGTTTTACTTCTGACTATCCTCTCCCTCACTCTGCACTCCCTTTTTTTTACCCTTCCTTCCTTATCCTCTTTCCCTCCTACTTTCCTGCAGGGTTAAATAGATTACTATTCCCAATTGGCCATGAAATCCATTCCTCCATGAGCCCACTCCAATGAGATCAGGGTCACTGAGCTAATTCTGTGTTCTAAATTTTTCTTCCTCCCTCCCTCCTCAACCTTCCCTATGAGATCAAGCAATTCAATATGTCATACTGGTGCAGTAATGCAGAACATCTTCATCTTCCTTGAAAGTGTTTTACTTTTTACTGCTCTCTCCTCCAATCTGCCCTTTCCTCCTTCCCTTCTCCCCCCCTTTTTCCCCTCCCTCAGGGCAAAAATATATTAATATACCTACTTGAGGTTGTATGTTAGTCCTTCTATGAGCCAGTTCTGATGATATTAAGGTTCGCTCACTCCCCAACTCCTTCCCCCTCTTCTACTTTCCTCTATAAGCTTTTTTCTTGTTTCTGTCATGTGAACCACCTCTCCCCACAGACCATATCTCCCCTTTTCACTCCCCCAGTTTATTCCTCCTACACCTTAACCCTATTTTAATGATGTCATCATGGATCAGTTAGGTGGAACAGTGGACAAAGCACCAGCCCTGGACCCAGGAGGTCTCAAGTCCAAATCCAGCCCCAGACATGACACCCCACCCTGTCTGCCCTGCCCCACAAAGAACAAAACATAAATGCTTTACAGATATCATCCCTTCATGCTCAGTTCAGACCTGTGTCTTCTGTGAGTTTCTTACTGAGATAGTTCTTATGATTTCGAAGTATTATCTTCCCATGTAGGAATATAAATGGTTTGATCTTTTAATATCCCTCATGAAGTCTTTTTCCTATTTATCTTTTTATGCTTCTCCAGGGACTTGTATTTGAAAGTCAAATTTTCTATTCGGTTTAGGTCATTTCATCACAAATGCTTGAAAGACCTCTTTCTCATTGAAATCCCATTTTTGCCTTTGAAAGATTATAATCAGTTTTGTTGGGTACATGACTTTTGGCTGTAGTCCCAGTTCCTTTGCCCTCTAGAATATCATATTCTATGCCCTTCAATCCTTTAATGTAGAAGCTGCTAGATCTTGCTTTATCCTTATTGGAGCTCCACAATATTTGAATTCTTTTTTTCTAGCTACTTGCAGTATTTTCTCCTTCACCTGGGAGTTCTGGAATTTGGCTATAATATTCCTGGACATTTTCCTTTTGGGATCTCTTTCTGGAGGTGAATGGCGGATTCTTTCCATTTCTATTTTAGTTTCTGCTTCTAGAATAACAAGGCAATTTTCCCTCACAATCTCTTGGAGGATGGTGTCTAAGCTTTTGTTTTGGTCATGGTTTTCAGGTAGTCCAATGATTTTCAAATGATCTCTCCTAGATTTATTTTCCAGATCAGCTGTTTTTCCAAGGAGATATTACACATTGCCCTCTATTTTCTCATTGAATTGGATTTGCTTTACTGTGTCTTGGTTTCTCATAAGGTCACTAGCTTCCATTTGTTCAATCCTAATTCTTAGGCATTTATTTTCATCAGACAGTATTTTTTAAATCTCCTTTTCCATTTGGCTTTTCAAACTGTTGACTTTTTTCTCATGACTCTCCTGCATCGCTCTCATTTCCCTTTCCATTCTTTCCTCCCTTTCTCTACATCTTCTTTCCATTTCTCCTACTTTCCTTTCAAAGTCCCTTTTGAGAGCTTCCATGGCCTGAGACCAGTTCATACTTTTCTTGGAAGCTTTGGATGTTGGAGCTTTGACCCTGTTATTATCTTCTTCTTCTGAGGTTGTATTGTGCTCTACCTTACCCCCAAAGAAGTTTTTGATGGTTTTCTGCTTTCTCTGCATACTCATCCCAGCTTACTATTTCTTGGCTTTTAACTCCTTCTTTAAGTGTGGTGCTGCTTCCAGGACACACTGTTCAAGCAACAGCTTGGCCCCGGGGATGGTTGGGCTTCTTCTCAGCCTGCCTGGCCTCACATTCATTTGATTTTAAAATCTCCCCTGCGGGGTGGGGGTGGGGCTGCTTCTAGGCTCTGCTGTTCTCAGCTTGAGGGTCCCAGGTGTTTTGGTTTGAGAGGGGGCAGGTTTTAATCTCACCTGCCCTGTTCTCAGGTCTGGATATAACCTCAGGCCTACTTACTAAGCAACCAACCAGCAAAGCTTTCTGTTGTGTGGTTTTTAGCTTCCAATGAGCCTGCCTGCTCCCCTCCCCCACCTGGGCCTTCAACAACTCAGGATTTCTCCCTGGTTGCCCGCTGGGGTGGGACAGTTGATTCCTTCCCTCCAGTCCACTGGTACCCCTGCACGTACTCTTTCCCCGCCCCCCCCCCCCCCCGGCCATTCAGCCAGATCACGCATTCTGTTCCAGAAGACACTGGTGCTGCTCATTCAGAGAAACTGGGGCAAATTCCTCTGGCAGGTTTCTGGTGTGTTGGCCCAATTACAGGTTTAGGTTTTATTTTTGGCCCAGCATGGCCCCCTGAAATCTATCTATAGCTGTAGAAAACTCTCAGCCCAAATTTTTGTGTGTTTTGCTGCCCCAAGGTTTCTTTTATTGCTATTTTTCAGGTGATTATATCAGGAGCCCTCTGTTTAATGTCTTTCCTCTACCATCTTGGCTCCGCCCTCCCTAAACATCTATTTCTTTAAAACCAAGAGTGCATATTTTGTTAAAATGCAAAATAAAAATTCTCTCCAATAAGAATTCCCTTTGATATTTCAAATTACACCAATTCTCTGAAGGTTTAATACACTTGAGTCTTTATTTTGTCAAGCATTCCCAATGATGTGGTCATAGGTTCCCAGCTTTTGGAAAGAAGTATACAACAGAGGTAATTGTCTAACAAATTGATGTTTATTTCCTTTTTCTTTCTTTTTTTTTTTGCCAGACAATGAGGGTTAATTGACTTCCCCAGGGTCACACAGCTACTTAGTGTTGAATGTTTGAGGCTGGATTTGAACTCAGGTACTCCTGAATCCAGGGCCAGTGCTTTATCCACTGCCCCACCTAGCTGCCCCCCTCTTTTTATACTATTTGTCAATTTACTTTCAAAATGCTTTGAAATAGGATGATGGATTTATTTAGTCAGTTTTATTTAATTTAACAAACATTTCATAAGCACATACCATATGCAAGGTATTGTGCAAAATTCTAAACAAACCTTTTTCTAAGATGTCAGAAGGTTCTTATATTGCCTAACCAACGGTTTGGGAGGTACTTTTGGAAGTACTTTTTATTAGCAGCCATTAGGGTATGATAAGGCTAGTTCATTATATATATATATATATATACATATACACAAATATATATATATAAATTAATAAAGTATTTTATTTTTTCCCATTATATGTAAAGATAGTTCTCAACTTTTGTTTACATAAGCTTTCCAATTTCAGATTTTTCTCCCTCCCTCCAACCTCCCCTAGACAGCAGGTATATATATATATATATATATATATATATATATATATATATATATATATATATATATATATATATATATACAATAACATTAAATATATTTCTGCATTAGTCATGTTATAAGAGAAAAATGAGAGCAATGACAAAAAACCTCAAAATAGAAAAACATCAGCACCAAAAACAAAAGAAATGGTATGATTCATTCAGCATCTACTCCACAGTTATTTTTTTCCCTGTATTTGGAGATCCTCTTCTATCATGAGTTCCCTGGAACTCTTCTGTACCATTGCATTGGTGAGAAGAATATAGACCATCACAGCAGATCAACACTCAATGTTGATGATACTGTGTACAATGTTCTGCTGGTTCTGCTCATCTCACTCATCATCAACCCACGCAAGACCCTCCAGGTTTCTCTGAACTCCTCCTGCTCATCGTTTCTTACAGCACAATAGTATTCCATTGTATTAATATTCCAAAACTTGTTCAGCCATTCCCTAATTGATGGGCATCCCCTCAACTTCCAATTCCTTGCCACCACATAAAGAGCAGCTATAAATATTTTTGTACATGTGGGTCCCTTTCCCCTTTCCATGATTTCTTTGGCCAAAAGACCCAAAAGTGGTATTTCTGGGTCAAAGTGTATGCACAGCTTTATTGCCCTTTGGGCATAATTCCAAATTGATCTCCAGAATGGTTGGATCAGTTCACAGCTCCACCAACAATGGATTAGTGTTCCAATTTTTCCACAGCTTCTCCAACATTTATTATTTTCCTTTTTTGTCATTTTAGCCAATCTGATAAGTGTCAGGTGGTACCTCAGAGTTGTTTTAATTTGCACCTCTCTAATCATTAGAGATTTAGAGCATTTTTTCATATGGGAATAGATAGCTTTGGTTTCTTCATCAGAAAACTGCCTGTTCATATCCTTTGACCATTTCTCAATTGAGGAATGACTTGGATTCTTATAAATTTGATTTAGTTCCCTATGTATTTTAGAAATAAGTCCTTTATCAGAAGTACTGGCCATAAAAATTGTTTCCCAGCTTTCTGCCTCCCTTCTAATTTTTTTTTTCTTTTTTTTTTTTTTAATTTTTTTTTTTTTTTTTTTTTTTTTTGCAGGCAATGGGGGTTAAGTGACTTGCCCAGGGTCACACAGATAGTGTCAAGTGTCTGAGGCCAGACCCGAACTCAGGGACTCCTGAATCCAGGGCCGGTGCTTTAACCACTGCGCCATCTAGCTGCCCCCCCTCCCTTCTAATTTTGAATGCATTGTTTCTGTTTGCACAAAATTTTTTTAAATTTAATGTAATCAATATCATCCATTTTGCATTTCATAATATACTCTATCTCTTGTTTGGTCATAAACTGTTTTCCTTTCCAAAGATCTGATAGGTATATTATTCCTTTCTCTCCTAATTTACCTATGGTATCACCTCTTATGTCTAAATCATGTATCTATTTTGACCTTATTTTAGTATAAGGTCTATGCCTAATTTCTGCCATACTATCTTCTAGTTTTCCCAGCAGTTTTTATCAAATACTGAGTTAATATCCCAGAAGCTGGAGTCTATGGGTTTATCAAACACTACATTACTAGTGTCATTTACTACTGTGTTTCCTGTGCCTAGCCTATTCCATTGATCCTCCACTCTATTTCTTAGCCAGTACCAGATAGTTTTGATGACTCCTGCTTTATAGTAAAGCTCCAGGTTTGGTACTGCTAACCTACCTTCCTGTGAATTTTTTTCATTATTTCCCTTGATATTCTTGACTTTTTGTTTTTCCAGATGAATTTTGTTATTACTTTTTCTAGCTCTATAAAATAATTTTTAGGTAGTCTGATTGGTATGGCACTGAATAAGTAAATTAATTTAGGTAGTATTGTCATTTTTACTATATTAGCTCTGCCTATCCATGGGCAATTGATATCTTTCCAATTATTTAGGTCAGATTTGATTTGTGTGAAGAGTGTTTGATAGTTGTGTTCATAGAGTTCCTGGGTTTGTCTTTGCAAGTAGACTCCCAAGTATTTTATATTATCTACTGTTACTTTAAATGGAATTTCTCTTTCTATTTCTTGCTGCTGGACTATATTGGTCATATATAGAAATGCTGATGATTTATGTGGACTTATTTTATATCCTGCTACTTTGCTAAAGTTGTTAATTGTTTCAAGTAATTTTTGAGTTGATTCTCTAGGATTCTTTAAGTATACCATCATATCATCTGCAAAGAGTGATAGTTTTGTTTCCTCCTTGCCTATTCTAATTCCTTTAATTCCTTTTTCTTCTCTGATTGCTATAGTTAACATTTCTAGTACAATATTAAATAATAGGGGTGATAATGGACATCCCTCTTTCACCCCTGGTCTTATTGGGAAGGCCTGCTAGTTCATTATATTAATAATAACATTATATATATATGTTTTGCTAATCATTATCTTCATAACCACACAGAGAGAGGTAGTTCAGAAATTATTTTTGTTATTTTTAAGATGAAGAAGAAATGGAGATTCTGGGAGGTTAAACAATTTCCTTATAATTAAATAACTAGTAAATATCAGAAGCAGAATTCAAACCATGTCAAGAATTTGACAACTGTACCATGGTGCCTTTCCTTGAAAAAGTAGGATACTGTGGGGAGTAAAATTATATGTAGTCACCTTATTTCTGTCTCTAGTTTGGGGTAAATTAGCTGGGGTTTCTAATATATTGCTACTTATAAATTAGATGCTTTAGCACAGTTTGAGGGCATTAAGCATTTCTTAAAGCATATTAGGTATTAGTAAAGATAGAACATATTGCCCTGAAAGTTAGGAAAACCTGTCTAGCCTAGAGGAGAGAATAGAGCTCAACCTGGCCTTCTAGCCTAGAGGAAAACTCAAGTTCAGCCTGGCCTGCTTCTTCCTTCAACTCCTCTACCACCAAGAGTGCCTTAGAGAGAGTAACTGAGTATGGAAGCTTCCTCTGGGTCTGGAGGCAAGGTAGTCCTTGCACACGGCTTCAAGCTAATTGGATAGCATCACTCAAATCCATTGGTCCACTGGACTTGAGGTCAGTCCATGAGCAGAACATGCCAGGGTCAGAGTTCAGAGAACATACCCCCTGAGGCCAGGCTATCAGGTAGGTGTGGTTTCAATTAAGTCAATTTCAAGTGAGTCAATCAGCAAAGTCAATCCAATCAATCTTAATATAATTATCTTGGGACAGAGGGGGAGGCCCTCTGTGCAAATGGGCATCCCAAAACCTATTATTTTCTCACAGTACCATGTGAGGCATACCCAGGTAAGATACCCTCTTTATTACATAGAAAAAGCCCAACTTACAAAAAGGCAATATGCAAGTTTCAAATATCTTTGCTCTGATAACATAAGTAATTTTTCAAATATCTTTTATGGAATAATTTTAGGAAGAGAATAATTTAAGGACAGACAGTATGCCATAGATTCAGCGTCTAGAGGTTTTTTTGTTTGTCTTAATGTGCTATTGTTATTTGCCATGCTTGTTGAGAAAGGTACATATTTACTTATAGAACTCTCCACTTGTAGATGAAGAGTGATCAAATATCTTGAAAAAAATATTTAATCTTCAAAAGGTAATGAACTCCCAGCATAGAGGATGCTAGTTTCACAGTCCATGAATTCCTTTATATTGGACCATTTTAAGGAAATAACCTATTTTATTAATGGATCAGAAAATATCAGAGAAATGAAATCACAGGTCCAAGGACACAGGAAGCACAGAACATTCATAACATTATAGAATGTTTGATCTCTAAAAGACTTTAGATGTCACAAAATAATAGAATTTCTGACTTGGAAATTACTTCAGTAACCATTTAGTCTAAACTATACCTGAAAAAAATCTATAAGCAACATATCTAAAGACTTTCAGGAAAGAGCATCTTACATCTTTCTCTTGAGCCACCCATTCCACTTTGGGATAGCTCTAATGGTTTTTTAAGAGCTTTTCCTTGCATCAATTTAAAATTTTCCTTTTGCACCTTCTGCTCATTGATACTAGTCTTTTTCCTACCCATCCTCTACACATTCCAAGGGACAAATAGAACGAATCCAATTTTGCTTTCTGATGATTGAAACTTTTACTCTAAGTTTCCCTTCCATTTATTTCTCATTGGCCTAGCATGTCCCTATTTACTCCTCCCATCAGAATTTAAACTACTTCAGAGCAAGTACTTTGTTTTTGCCTTTCTTGGTATCCCCAAATGCTTAGTATAGTACCTAGCACACAGTAATCACTTACAATGCTTTTTTACTGTAACAATTCTTCAAATATGCAACTTAGTTGAAGACAGCTATCCAAGATATGTAAGTCCCTTCTGATGGTCCTATGATGTGAACTTAAGTCTTTTCATCATCCTAGTTGCTTCCAGTTAACTGTTAGCTCATTCTCACTAAAATCTTAGCTTTCCTCCCTCTTCTACTCCTTATTAAGTATTATCATTTTTATTATATTGGTGTGAACTAGCCATTGGAAATGAATATTCTCTCAGTTATTTAAATTATTCTTTATTTTTAAAGAGGAACTTTGTAATTGAATCTATACAAGGATTTTGTGTGCTTTGGTAGATTGATTACCAAGTATTTTATGCATTTTGTAGTTATTTTGCATGAGATTTCCCTTTCTATTATTACTGCTTGAATTCTTTATTATGACAAATTCAAAGAAGTTTTTTTGTGGCTTTATTTTTTTTTAGTCTACTGAGACTAATGTCTCAATTAGTATCTTTACTAATTCACTAGGATTTTCCAAGTAAACTGTCACATCATCTGCATAAATGAATAATTTCAATTTCTTTTTTATATATTCTTACACCTTTAATTTCATTCTTTTGGCTATTGCTATTATTAGAAGTATATAAAATAGAGTGGGCATCCTTATTTTACTTATGTTTTTATTGGGGGAGATTCTAGTGTACTGGAAAAGATTCCAGGAGGCAGCTCCATGGCAAGGTAGATGGAGCCCTGGAGCTGGAATAATGAAGACCTGAGTACAAATCCAATCCCAAACAATTACCGGGTGTGTGACCTTGGGCCTCAGTTTCCTCATCTAAAAAATGGGGATGGAAGATGTACAGAGGACAGGCAGAGACTCCTTGGAGCTCTCCCCTGAATCCCCCCAAATCCTTTCAAATAATGCCATAAGACAATACATGGACCAGCAGAACCCACAAAAAGAAGGGGTAAGATTACGTCCTAGCCAAATATGGCTTAGAAGGTTGCTATGAGGGATTTGCTGTGCTGGGGTGGGAGGGGAACCCACCCCTGAGGTTGAGGCAACATAGATCCAGCCCCAGGCAGGCTGTGCCAGAGAAAGAGACCTCCATAGCCTCTGAAGCAGTTGCAGTGCTGTCATCTTCTGTAACTAAGCTCACAGTCTGATGAGAGGGCTGAGTGGTTGGCCTGGGGGAGATTACAGGGGTCTTTGCTGATGCAGAAGTGGAACTCAAATTTACCTCTGCTGGGAACCAGGAAGTAGGCTAGAGGGGTGATGCTCCCCCCCCCCCGCCAAACACACACAACAGTCTCTGCTCTTAAGGAGTTCACAATATAAAGTGGGGGACAACATTAAAAAAATGGTTCTGGTTAGAGATCAAGTAGGCCTGGGATGGCTTTCAAATATAAGATGCTAGAGAAGCATAAAAGGGTAAACAGTAACAAGTAATCAAGAGGGAAGTTAAAAGGTTAAATTGTTTACATTCCTATGTGGGAAGATGGTACGTCTAACTCATAAGAACTTTCTAAGTATTAGGGCAGATGATAGGAATAAATTTAGACAGAGGGCATAGGTGGGAATTGTTTATGAAGTGATGATATCTGTAAAACATTTATTTTTTGTTTATCTTTGTGTGTGTGGGGGGAGGTCAGGGTTGGGTGGCATGCCCAGGGTCAAGCAATGGGTGAGGGTTTTGGGTCTGAGCCCAGATTTGGGCTCAGGTCGTACTGGGTCCAGTGTGAGTACTTTGTCTACTCTGTTACCTAGATTCCCCATGGTGACATCTTTATGGTAAAATTGAGGGGTTGAGAGGATTGCACTGGGGAAGGGGGAAGAGGAGAGTTAGAATGGGGTGAAATCCCACATGAAAGGGCTTATGTATTGTGGGGGGAGAGATAGGGGAGAAGCAGGGCAGTTAATGAGCCTTATACATATCAGAATTGACTCAAAGACCTTAATTTTATCAGAGTTGGCTCAAGGAGGGAACAATATACACACTCACTTGGGTGGAGTAATCTATCTAACAATGCAGGAGGGTAGGAGGGGAGGGATAAGGAGAGAGGGGTGAAAGAAGGGAGGGCAGATTGTGGGAGGGGCAGTCAGAAGTAAAATGCTTTTTTGGGGGACAGGCACTGAGGGTTAAGTGATTTGTCCAGGTTCACATAGCTAGTAATGTCAATTGTCTGAGGCCTGATTTGAACCCAGGTCCTCCTGAATTCAGGGCCAGTGCTTTATCCACTGCACCACCTAGATGCCTCCAGAAAAACATTTTTGAGAAGGGATAGGGTGAAAGAAGATAGAAAATGCAGTAAATCTCATAGGAGAGATTATAGGATGGTGGGAAACAGTTAACGATAGTAACTGTGAAAAAAAATGTTTGAAGCAGAGACAAGAGTATGCAAGATGATGATGGTGATGGTGATGGTTAATATATTGATGATGATTGGATGAAGATGAGAATTGATTAAGGAGGATTGATTGATGATGAGGACTGTGATGATGATGAGGAGGAATAATTCTTGAAGAGGTTTGATTGATGATGAGAAAGATTGATTGATGATGATGATAAAATGTATGGTACTTACTTTGCTGGGCTACTGTGAAGAAAATACTTAGTTAGGCATAAGTTACTATATAAATCTTATCTATTACTGTTGTGGCGAGAATCAACCTCATGGGTTTATTGTAAGGAAATCTCTCTTTAAAGTACTATATAAATGTAGTTCACTATATTTTAAAAATAATCAGCAGAATGCTATCAGAAAAACCTGGAAAGACCTGCATGAGCTGATGCAATGTGAAATATAGTATATACAACATAACACCAATACTGCAAGATGATCTCTTGTGAATTACTTGGTTATTTTCAGCAATGCAATGATCCAAGACAACTCTGATGGTCTTATGAAAAATGTAGTCCATCTACAGAGAGAACTGATGTCTGAATACAGATTGAAGCGTATTTTTTTTGTTCTTTTATCTCAAATTTTGATTTTTTCTGTTTTCTTTCACAACCTCGCTAATGTGGAAATATTTTCCATGACTGCTCATGTATAGCCTATATTGAATTACTTGAGTTTTTTTTGGGGGGGGTGGGGGAGAGGGAGGAAGAGAATTTGGAATGTAAAGGTTTTTTTTTTAATTGATGTCAAAATTTGTATTTACATGTCATTTTGGGGAAAATAAAAATTTAAATAATCAACTAAAAATAGGGATGACAATAGCACTTACTTCCTGATGTTGTTGTTAGAATATAATGGGTAATGTTTACAAAGCATTTTGTAAATATTAAAGGCCTATATCAATTCTACTTATTATAATTAGTGTGTCCCCATTGCATATTTTGCTTGATTGGGGGTTTAGATAAATGCTTTGGATGATGTTTTTAAAACATCTCTCTGTGACTATACTTTATAGGTTTTTTAAAAGCATAAATGAATGTTATATTTTGCCAAAGGCTTTTTCTGCAACAATTAAGATCATCATGTGGTTTTAGATGCTTTTGTTTTGAATATGATTAATTATGTTGATTGTTTTCATAATGTTGAATCATTGTTGCATCACTGGTATAAATTCTACTTGGTCACAATGAGTGATTTCTTGGATGAATTTCTGTAGTCTTACTGAGTTCTATCTAGCCATTATAGACTCTGAAATTCCTCCCTTATAAATTAATCTCTAGTAGTTTTTAAAGCTTTGGGGGTCTTTATGAATCTGTTACTCACTTCAACAAATGTGTAATCTAATTTTTATGGGTATTTTCTTCACTGATACAGATCACAATGCATCCATGCCTTCTCATCTTACATCCTTGGTCCTTTCTTTATACAAATGTTTCATAGATGAAATGGGGAAAGAAGAAGGAAGTATAATGGGAGAATACAGAAGAGAAATATCCTATATCCAAGTTTTCCTTGATGTGGAATAAGAATAATATGTAGCATTTACATGGCACTTTAAGGTTTGCAAAGCACATTATAAATATAATCCCATTCTCTTCTCACAACTGTAAGATATATGTGCTATTATCTGTATTTTACATATGAGGAAACTGAGGCAGACAGAGGGATAGTGACTTAACCAGAGTCACATAGCTAGTAAGTATCTGAAATAGAGTTTCAAATTCAGAAACTCCTGATTTCAAGACGAGCACTCTGCTTTCTTTCTCCTCTTTCCTAGAGAAAGAAAAAAACAACTATTCCTCACATCTCCTCACATTTTTCACATCATTTTTGCCTGAACATCTCTCTTCCACTTATTTCACTTTAACTTTTTCCAAATTTATTGATATACATGCCTTCCTCCCTGTTAAATGGGAAGCTTCTTCAGAGAAGGTTCTGGGTAATACTATGACTTGTACACAGAGTTATTTATTGGTTTTGGCCCTCATAATGTGGCTAGGGATGTTGAGGCGATTTTTAGTCAGTTACAGGTTAGAATGAGAAGCCTTTGAAGCACCTTCCAACTCAACTCAGATTCTGTTTCTGACTCTATTTGCTTCATCATTCTTGGGTGAGGAAACTTTATCATTTTTGAGTGTAAAGTAGTAAGAAAAATAAATTGATTTAGAGTGAGGTCTGAATTTTGATTCTGACTTCCCTAGGGTTGGTCACACAGATGCTAAAAGACAAAGTTACCTTTCTAGCTTTAATTTCCCCATCCATAAAATGAGGGACTGTACCTCTGTGAATACTGTTCAATTAATAGCACTAGGAGGTTAGAAGTTGCCTATATACTGCCTTTTCAAGATCTATCCATTAAGATCTATCAGACTTTGTCTTCCTTCCCTTCCTTCCTTCCTTCCTTCCTTCCTTCCTTCCTTCCTTCCTTCCTTCCTTCCTTCCTTCCTTCCTTCCTTCCTTCCTTCCTTCCTTCCTTCCTTCCTTCCTTCCTTCTTTTTCCTCTCCCTCTTCTCCACTCTGCTTTGTTATTAGGAAGTGGCCCAATCTACTAATAAGTATTAGGTTATAGTTCAACATTCTTTTTCAAAGTATATGTTTCCTGGCCTCAGACACTTAACACTTACTAGCTGTGTGACCCTGGGCAAGTCACTTAACCCCAATTGCCTCACTAAAAAAACAAAAAAAAACAAAAAAATTAAAAATCGAAGTATATGTTTCCATTCTTTTTCTGATAGATAATTAACTTGTGTTACCTTTTCTCTGTGGAATAGTGGCATTTAAACATGTTTTAGAAAATGAAAGAAATAATAGCTATTTATGTGTCAGCCATTATTAAGCAGCTTTTGCTTTTGAAAATGATACTCAAAATATAATGAATTTTGACTATTCCTTTGTAAACAACCATGTCTGGAATGATGGTAAACATTTCTGTACTTTCAACCTAATTAAATTCTTCTCCCTGTTTAGTTCTCTAAAGAAGACAGATTTTCGAAGAAGACCATTTCTGATAATTGCTATGAAGCAACACTCTCTGAAATGAGTGATTGTGTAAAATTTCTTCAAGGAAAATTGATCTTTAGGAGTGGAATCATGGATTAATTCCTAACATGAGAACAGAAGGCAGAGATAACTTGAATAGCCTTGAAGAAGTAACAGTAGTCAGAGAGAAAAGCACACAATAACTACAATTTTTTCCTCCATTTCCACAAGTAAAGGAGGTATAATTGCAATGATTTCACAATAGTGCTACCATAGTGAGATAATGTCTTCTCTAAAAAGCTGTCTTGGGCCCATTAGTGAATGTAGAAATATTTGTGGACTAGCATTGTCCATCTTCCCTGTTATCCCAAAGCTTGAATATCTACAGGATTGAAAAGGTTAATAAAAGGCCATCTTTCCATTCCTTTTTTCTGTCCCTTGGCAGATTAAATGTATGCTATTGCAGAAAGATTAGAGTTTCACTATTTTCCTGACAGAATTTCTAAAGAAATGAACATGTGATCATCCCTCAACAATATAGCTATCTTACAACTGAGACTGTCAGAAAGTTCTTTATGCCTATCCAGCATTCATATATCTGCAGCAGGTGTGTTTCCTCTTATTCTATTGCAGATACAGTGTCTGAATTCTTCATTATATAAGGCAATATCTAAGACAAAAATAGAAGAAAAATGAAATTGAAATCCAAATATAACATTTTAAATCCTAGAGCTACCACTTTTTAGTGGTATGGACACAGTCAAGGTACTTTATGGGTCTGGACCTTCTTTTCCTTATCTGGTTAAATGAAGTCAATGAATGTGGTGATTACTGAAGGGCTCTTCTACCCTAACAGTCTATGATATCACTATTTCAAGATTCTAAGCACACGTTCAACCACATGCTGTTAGGTAAGTGAATACATTGAAATGGATATTCTGTGTCATTGTCAGGGTAGACATCTATTTTTGCAGTTTCTTAAGGGAGGGTACATCAATGAAAACTCTTTTCCATTATCTGCTATGAGCTGGAAGCATGTCATGTAATTCTTTTTTAGTTTTACATATTTCTTATTAAGCTGTTAGTGGTGAGACAATCCACTGGCTGTAAAGAACTGGTGATTAAGGCCATGACCACAGTAACAGTTTGATTAACAGATATAGACAAGCCTAGATTCAGCCCATTTAGAAGAGTCTAGCCTTTTTGCTTTTTAATTTTTTAAAAAAATTTCTTTTTTGGATTTCTGAAAAAATACTTTATCAGCAGTTTGGGAAGAAGGAATAAAATGATAACAATTATTTATAAAGTTCATTGATGTTTGCAAAGCACTTTATATTTTATTTCAATTGTTCCTTATAAAAAACCCAGTGCTATAATTATTCCATAATGGGGTAAAAGGACCCTGAGACTGAGAGTGATTGAATGACTTGTCCAGGGTCACATAGCTAGTAAGACAGGATTTGAAATCAGGCCTTCTGACACCAAGTTCAACAATCTATTCACTGTTCAAACTAGCTATTTTGTTGTTGTTCATGATGATGATGATTGTTTTTCCAAGGAAAAGTAAAATGAAGATGATCCTTTTTCCTGGGAACAACCATTCAAATACTTATAGATAGCTATTATGTTCCCTTCGGTTTTCTCAACTCCAGCTTTTGGAGTCATATTCACTGGGAGGCTGAAAAGGGTGTACTGGAAAAAGGAAGGACTTTAAAAAAAGTTGGTCTTCTTGTGAAAGGTTGATGCTATTTCTCTGGATGAAAAACAAGAAGATTTTTAAATCCTCACACTCATAGTTATGCACACATTCCAGGCTGCTTCTATGACAAAAACTGGGGCTGTCTGTCATCATGAAGCAACCCTGGCAAAGATATCATTGTCTCAGGACTAAAAAGCCCAGGAATTACCAGTGAGTAAAAGAATAGTTCTGCATTGCACAGCTATGGTCAGACTAACATAGTGTCTTGCATTGGATATGCATTTAACTGACATATTCTGAATGAATAGCTCACATGTGAGATGCTTTCCTAATAACAACCCTGTAAAGTAGATACTATAAATACTATCCCAAACCCTACCCCCATTGTATTGATAAACTAAGGTTTAAAGAAGGTATGTAATTGTTCCATGGTTGAAAATCTGGTAGGTCTCAGGGTATGTATTCAAAGCCTTGATTGGAAGTTTCTGACTCCAAATACAACCAGGGATACAAGCCCTTTACAATATTTTCACTAAGGTCAAGGTAAGACTCTAAACTTATATTACATTGAGATGAGTTATAGGAAAATGTTGCTTTGGCTCATTCATTCATTCATTCATTCATTCAGTAGGTAATCTTTTTCCATATTCCTTTTTTGGTCTTTCTCTACTCATACTTTCATTCCCTCTACCTATTAGTTTTCATCTACAGACTTCCTACTTGTAATGACTTGCAAACTTTTGGTAAGGCCATCCTTGTCCTAAATTGTTATCTCCAACAAATGGCCATTCCTGGTTTTAGGTCCTCCAGAAAATTCATGAGCTTCCAAATTATGCAAAGCAAATTTTCTGCTATCATTGAATATTCCTGAAAAAAAAAAGGAAAATAAAGCTCACCTTTTACTATTGTCTTAACCTATCCCTAAGACACAATCATTTAAAAATGTTTACATTCTATACCAATCACTGAGGTAACCTTCAACTTTTTTATGCTTTTATGGTAGCAGGGGAGATCAGAGTTTTGATCCTAAGGTTTTCCTTTGAAGGATGTGACTTTTTCCCCTCGTAATCTCTGTGGGGCTAAAGGAAAAGAAGGACCAGAATGTTCATGATAACTAATTGGAAACAAATGTCTTATTTGGAAGAGGTTAGGTTAGTTGGTATCCCTCCAGCTCTGTTTGGCAGAATGTTTGCTGGGGGAGAATTAAACTTACTGAATCCCCTTTCCTCATTGAAATTGGAAATGGTCAACCTTGCCCCCTCCTCAAAAAATTGAAGAACAAGTGACAAGAACAATTTTAAGGTTTCTAATATAAGAGCTGGGTACTCTGAGGTATTTAGTCTTTGGTTGTTAAAGGCAGGGTTTATCTGGATTGGAGATATATTTTTATTAGAAAGCAGAACAAGTATTTCTAAAGTGAAATAATGTCTTGAGAGCTAGTAGGGGAAGGGCTCACGATGTTCTCTTTCTGAGATATAAATTCTACATGTGGGAAACTCACATATTTGGCCATTGTTTGGCAGGTCAGGTAGCTAATCTTGTTCTGAATATTTTTTAATGTACATAATTTCCTGATAATCAGTAATGTCTCCACTACACTAGAAAATATACATAAGAACCATTCTACTGAACTCAACTTTAAAAGGAGAATATTAATCCTGTTAAGAAATGAAGTTGAACTACTCGCTCACTCAAGGTGGATCCAATGTTAGGATATCAAAATAAAACAACAATTTTGAGGACTTTAAAAAAAGTGGATTGTGATGAAAACAAAGTGGGTGCCCATTACTTTGCAGATGGCTGGACAAATTAAAGTATATGAATACGATAGATTATTGTTGTGCTGAAGAAATTAAAGGAATTAATTTAGAGAACTTAAGGAGACTAAAAAAAAATGTAGAGTGAAGCAAAGTCAGCCAATGTGCATTTATTAAGCACCTACTATGTGCCAGATGTTGTGCTAAGGAATAGGTATATAAAGAAAAATACCCCCCAAAACACACACACGCACACACACACACACACAATCCAGTTTCTTTTCTTAAGGAGCTCACGATCTAATGGGGAGAGACAACATTCAAAAACTATGTGCAAATAAGATATATTCAGGATTACTTGGAGATAATAAAAGAATGGAAGGATCAATGGGGACCAGAAAAAAGAATTCTTTCAGAAGGTGGGATTTTAGCTGGGATTTGAAGGAAGTCATGGATCACAGTAGATGGAGATGAAGAGGGACAACAGATGAAAATGCCTGAAGTTTGAAGGTGGAGTGTTTTATGTAAAAATCACTAAGTAAGAAGAAAAAAAAGTAAAGCATAAAAAGACTGGAAGGGCAGGAAGAAGTCTGGTGATGAGTAAGCTTTAAAAGTCAAAAAGAGGATTTATATCTGATTCTGGAGATAATAGGCAGTCATTGGCATTTATTGAATGGGATAGTGGTATGACATGATCACAGTCATTAACAGGATCAGTTTGACAGATGAGTGAAGGATGGACTGGAATGGGGACATATGTGAAGCAAGACCAATCAGAATGCTATTGCAATAAGGCAGACATGACGTGATGAGGGTCTGCACCAGGGTGGTGGCAGTATCAGAGGACAAATAGGGGCATATTTGAAAGATATTATGAAGGTTGAATCCATATATAAGAGAAGTTATGGAGGTAGACTCCAAAGGATTTGTCAACAGATTAAATATAGAGGTACAATGGAGCAAGGAGTCTAGGATGCCATCTAGTTTTTGAGGCTAGCTGACTGTGAGAATTATAGTTCCCTCAAATAATATGAAAGACAGTAAGAGGGAGAATTTTAGGAGAAGATAATTGATTCAGTTTTGGACATATTGAATTTAGAGGACATAGAGTTCAAGATTTCCAATTGGCCATTGGAAATATGAGATAAGACATTAGGAAAGAGGGTTATATCTGGATAAATAGATTTTGGGATTATTAAGCATAGAGATAATTGAATCCTTGGAAGCTGATGAAATCGCCAAATACAATAGTACAGAGAAAGAAGAGATGAGGGATCAAAACAGAACCTTGGATGACAACCAGCATTAGTAGGTGAGACTTAGTTTAAGATCCAGTGAAAAAATCTTGTACAAATAGTCAGACTGGTAAGAGTAGAAACAAGAGGTAGAAGTGTTGTGAAAACCCAGAAGGAAGAGAGTATCAAGGAGAATAGCAGACCAACAGTGTCCTTTAAGAAGCCTGAAGAGAGGTAAAAAAGGATAACAATTGAGAAAAGACCATTCCTCTTAGTTACTAAGAAATTTTTGGAAATTGAAGAGAGCAGTCTCAGTTCAATATTGAGGCTGGAAGCCAGATTGCAGATAATTAAGAAATGAAGGAGTATCCACAGTTCTATAGCCCTTTGAGCGTAGTTCCAAATTGCTCTCCAGAATGGTTGGATCATTTCACAACTCCACAAACAGTGGATTAGGATCCCAGTTTACCCACCTTTTGTTATATTTGCCACTCTGATAGGTGTGAAGTGATATCTTGGAGATGTTTTAATTTGCATTTCTCTGATCAATAGCCATGCAGAGCATTTTTTCATGTGATTATAGATAGCTTTGATTTCTTTGTCTGACAACTGCCTGTTCAGATCCTTTGACTGTTTATCAATTGGGGAATGACTATTTTTTATATTTCTATAAATATTTTTATAAATTTGACTCAGTTCTCTATGTATTTGAGAAATGAGACCTTTATCAGAGATATTTGTTTCAAAAAATTGTTTCCCAGTTTTCTGCTTCCCTTGTAATCTTTGTGTGTGTGTGTGTGTGTGTGTGTGTGTGTGAATTGGGGTTAAGTGACTTGCCTAGGGTCACACAGCTAGTAAGTGTTAAGTGTCTGAGGCCGGAATTGAACTCAGGTCCTTCTGAATCCAGGACCGGTGCTCTATCTACTGTGCCCCCTAGCTGACCCTTCCCTTGTAATCTTGATTACAAGCTTTTTTTTGTGCAAAAGCTTTTAAATTTTATATAATCAAAATGATCTATTTTACATTTTATTTTGCTCTCTATATCTTTTTCATCCTAAATTTTTCCTCTGCCCATAAATCTGACAGATAAGAGATTCCATACTCTCTTAATTTGCTTATGGTATCATCCTCTATGTGTAAATCTTGTACCCATTGACCTTATTTTAGTATATGGTGTAATATGTTGGTCTATACCTAATTTCTGCCATACTGTTTTCCAGTTTTCCCAGAAGGTTTTGTCAAATAATGAAGGGTTTATCATATGCTAGGTTGCTACAGTCATTTACTATAGGGTAATGTTTATCTAAGGAAATAAAGGCATCAATTTTATGTGGCTTTCTCAAAGTGAAGCAAGAGAGCAAATCCAGGAGAACAATTTAAATAATAGCATAAAGGAAAATACCTTTAAAATATTTAAGAACTCTGATCAATATAACAATGAATATAATGACTGATGATAAAGCATACCTACTACCTCTTGGTAGAGAGGTGATGGATTGGAGATGAGAATGAATCATGCATTTGGAAGTGACCATTTTATTAATTATTTTCTTGAATATACTTTTTATTACAAGCAAAGGCTCCACATTTGTGTGTGTGTGTGTGTGTGTGTGTGTGTAGAGGTATAGAGGGAGTAGCTAGGGAATAATGGTAATGCAAAAAAAGAGAGAAAAATAGAGTTAATGAACTATTAAGATTATGTGTAGAGGGGGCAGCTAGGTGGCGCAGTGGATAAAGCACCGGCCCTGGATTCAGGAGTACCTGAGTTCAAATACGGCCTCGTACACTTGACACCTACTAGCTGTGTGACCCTGGTCAAGTCACTTAACCCCCATTGCCCTGCAAAAAAAAAAAAAGATTATGTGTAGAAAAGATAGAAATTTGGAAGGAGAGATAGATAAGTAGGCAGTGCTGCTACTACCTCTTTGATTCCTCAAGTGTCCTAGTTTTCAGTCCATAGTTCCTCAATAGGTATATCCATTTCATAGTCTTTTATTACTCTCAACTGGACATTACAGCTCCTTTCTCCCTCAGTGGCTCGACCCCCATTAATCTAGTTCTTTCATTACTAATTACCACTGAGACTTACCACTCTACTGCTTATTTTCACTATCTTCCAGTTGAAACCTTTTTTCCTGGTCATACATGTCCTCCAAGTCCTTCATGACACTTCTGGAGGCAAACCATTATTAGTAACATTGTTGCAGCCTCCTTTTTTCCCCATTGCCTTTGAGATACTTTTCATGTTAATTCTCCTAATATTAAGTTGATTCATGATTTGAAGTCACATGATATCAAATAATATTACCCATGGTGAAGGAAAGGTATTGTGCTCTCCATGGCTTCAATCACCCAATGAATATTTTATTCATTGCCCAGAATCACCTTCCTGCTTCATAGGAGACAGTGTTGAAAATATTATGGAGGTTGCACAAGTGATTGGTAATAGGCATATTCTTGTAATCTCTCAGCCAGAAAGTAAGAGACATTTGTATCCTTAATTGATTTATATGTTCCTTAATCATCCTCAAATGGTAAGTTAGGGTAAATCAGACTGCTTTTTTATTAGAGTTGGTTACCATGGCCACAGGGTCCAGTGCTAAGTTTCATCTCTATGAACTGAGCTCAGGGTATTTGTTCCTTTGATGTTTACAACTTCAAATGTACATTTCCAACTTATTCTTTTAGACAGAGCTTTTCATTAGCACTGTATGCATGCACTGAGGTTAATTGTCCTTTCCTTTTAAATATTCTTTTAACCTTTTAATCTTAGAATTGGAAGGAACATCAGAGGTCATCTATTATAACTATTACTTGAAGCATGAATTGTCTCTTTAATATCCTCAACAAGTAACCCGTCTCTTGGTAAATCTTCCTGAGAGATGTAAACTAAATACCTCATATAACAGAACATTCCATTTTTGATGTCTCTAATTATTAAACAGATTTATCTATATTGGTCCAAAAATCTGCTCTCCTGTAACCTATCATCCTCTAACTCCTAAAAGGTAACTTCTATTGTGGAATCTTCCTCCAATGACACATGTAACAACCTAGGAAGTTGGCTGAGACACATGGATGTTTAATGGCAACTTGATAAAATAGGAGGATAATAATATTACCTACTTTCCAGGGTCATCCTGGGGATATTACAAAGCTTAGCCCCACTTAATAAATACTTGTTTCCTTTCTACCTTACTTCCATTCATCCTTCCTTTCTTCCTTCTAAAATGTGCTCTACCAATTATTTTCTTTATTTATTACATATTATTAACCTTGACATAGAATATAGCTCAGTCAAATTTGCCTTTTTGTGGCTCACCATAATCAACACTCCATCTCTTACTTTTGGGACTTTGCACAGTTTCCAGTTCCTTCTTACTTTTGTCTCTCAGAATTTTTAGTTTCTTTAATTGTTCAGCTCAAGTGCCACATTCTACTTGAAGGCTTTGATGAACTTTACCCTCCCTCAGTTACTAGAATATCTCCCCCAAATCACCTTGTATCTACTCCATATATATTTTGTACACACCTATATATACACTTCTTGTCTCCAGCATGTGGGGAAGCTAGGTGACACAGTGGTTAGAGTACTGGCCCTGAAGTTGGGAGGATCTGAATTAAAATCTCACCTCAGACACTTACTAGCTGCATGACCATGGGAAAGTCACTTAACCTTGATTACCTCAAACATCAAGGGCCATCTACAGTCATCTTGATGTATATCTTGCCACTGAAACCAGATGGCTCCTGAGGAGAGAGTGAGGTTGGTGGCCTTGCACAGCTCTCCCTCACTTAAATTCAATTCACTGCAAGCCATGTCATCACTCCAATGTCATAGTTCTCTTTGAGAATGAAGGAACAATAACAACAACAACAACAACAACAACAACAATGTAGGCTATAAATTCTTGAAGTGTTAGGACTTTTTTTGTCATTATATTGCCTATGACTAGCATGGTGCCTGACATATAATGGTTTCTTAATAAATGCTTTCTTATTTAATTATTGACTGACTTATTTACTGACTAAGGAAGTCAGAGTTCATTTTCTGTTCACTTCTGGGTATGACCCATTGAGGAGGATGCCCATGGTTAAACCCTCTGAGTACAGAAACCTTATCTTCCAAAAGCTGCAGTGGTCCATGAAATGAATTACACTGTGGTATGCATGGGTGGCTTGAGATTTTTAATTAAAGCCATGAACCATCCAATTAAACAAATCAATTAAGCAAGGTCCCTCATTTCCCAGGGAAAAAAAGAGCTGGGATGACACATGCAGAGGGAGTGACAGTTAAACAGAGTACTGAGCTGATTCTGCTACTGAAAAATGAGATGAGTTAAACATCTGCAGGTGCTTCCTCATGGGAAGGGTCAACACCATTTGCTTCGTTTCACTAGGCAAGCAGTTGTTGAGTAACCAGTCCAGATGTGTGATGAAGGCTTGACATGAACTGTGGCTAGTCAAATGGTTGTTTGAAGCCTTGGAGTTCTAAGAAGTGCTTAGTGCTGTGTCAAATGACATCCAGCAGCTGGGAGAATGTCTTAGTAATTAATAAAACCATGAATTATGTTACCCTTCTTCCTAATTAGCACATGGTCAGATCCTCTGGATGTCCTCACCAATTTTTAGATTTTTTTTGAATGAGCTAAATAGGCCTGTTGCTCCTACCCATATTTGGTGATTGTATTACATGTCTGTACATTTATTGTGGGGAAATATAGCTTCATATCATAAATCTGCCATTTCAATATTAGTGAAATATTGTAGATTGGGCTGTAAATTTATTCCATGTTGAAAAATATAAGACACTGATGTGAGAAAATAATTATAAATTATGAATTTCTGGAAGAAACCCAGAATCTGCTCTCCACCTCCCCAGCCTGGGAAGAGCCTGCAGCTTAACAAAAGGAATGCAGATTGACCTTCCTGAGTACCTAGGGACAGGAAACTCACCTTGACTACCCCCCAAGTCATGTCAATCAATGAAGTTGAATGATACTAATTTAGATCAATGTGTGATGATGAGTTTCTACCTGAGAGAAGATAAAAATCCCTGGAGACAGGAAGCCAGTGCTCTTGCCTCTCTTACTCTCTTATGCTCCCACTCACTTCTCTTATCCTGGGGCTGACTCTCCCTAGCCCCCCTTCCTGGGACTCCATCCTGGATGTATTACTAGTGGGGACGTTTTGCAAATACACTGTCAAATTAATAATAAATTCTTTCTGCCAAAACTGGTGCAATAGCCTCTGATTTAAAAGTAGCAATATCTTAGAAACTCTAGCTTGGCAACTGAATAATCTGGGCAGCAAAGGGCTAGTCCCCCCAATATTCCAAATGACATACTGACTCAGAAAAATCGCACATTCATAACTTTTTCTTTTGATTGTCAGAAGCTGTCAGTTTTGGAATAGACATATTTGAGCACTCTATGCCTCCTTTTTCTCCTTATTTCACTATAGAAGCCTGTGGCATAAAAAGCCATTTTGGATAACTTTATGTGATTGGGCACTTTTATCACATGAGAATTTCATGAAAGGGGTTTCTGACCAACAAAAGAGATAAGGGAATTTAGGTGATACATAGAATAGAGTATTAGATTTGAATTCATGACTAGCTGAATTAAATGTCTGATATAAGACATTTGTACATCGTTTTCCATTTGGGTAATCCTGTTTTTAAGCAACTATTTTGATCAATGAAATATTGATCCCTCCCTCTCATTTCTTTACCCATTTTTCCTCTACCACTCTGATTTTGAAAAGCATTTTAGTTGTTCTAGGGATTCTAATGGGGCATATGTCCAATTCACATTTTTGATGCATTTCTTATAGCTATTTTTACTTGTCTTCTTCTGAGTTTGTTCTTGATCTTCTCTGTCACCATAGTAGCTTTTTATGGTCAGGATCTTTTTGTTGTTGTTGTTTGTCCATTTCCCTCTCCTCGCCCCCCCCCCCCCGCCCCAGCCTTTTTCCTGGCTTTGAACTTTGTGGTAAAATTGGGTTCTGTTCCAAGAATGGGGAATGACGAACTTTGTTCTAAATTTCAGGCAAGTTTTTTGCACTGCTATTTTCAGATTTAGTTCTAGGGGGTTGGAAGTTTTTGACTTTTCCAGTAGCATTATCCAGGGAGTGGAATGATTACTGCTCTCCTTGTCTGTGTTCTATTCCTAATCCAGAAAAAGGGTCAAAGTGTCCCTGATTGCTTGTTGCCACAAATGATTCTGTTCTTATGGTTTCTGGTTCCTAGGACAGAAAGCAATACTGCACTTCAAGACCCCTGATCCCTTGGTACTAGAAATGCTTCTCTCCACCCTGGAACTATGACACAGAAGTGAGTACGGTAAATTAACTTACCAAGAAATGCTCTGTCCTCCGCCCATTGCTAGCACAGAAGTCCCATCTTTCAGATTAGTTGCCAGGTCTCCTTACCATCTTCATTTTGAGAGTATCCAAAGTTGCTGTTGTTGCTATTGCTGCCTCCAGGGCCCACAACTGTTCTTTTCTGCCATGTGGGCTCTGGGCCAGGCCCCACTTGTTTCACAAGATCTTTCCTTACTTTCTAAATTGTCTTGGGTTGGAAAAAAAATATCTCGCTTGACATTTTGTTGACTCTTCTGTTCCATAATTTGATTGGGAGCCATTATTTTAAAGGCATTTGGAAGGGTTTAGGAGAGCTCAGCTGCTTCCTCTACTCTGCCATATTGGCTTCACCCCTGGAAGTCCCCAAATAGTCTTTTTTTTAAATGCAGCAACCATTAATTAATCAATCAGCTGATTGATTGATTAATTTGTTCATTTATCTATTTATCTATTTTCTGGGTGGAGAAATGAGGGTTAAGTGACTTCCCCAGGGTCACACAGCTAGTAAGTGTCATGTGTCTGAGGCCAGATTTGAATTCAGGTCCTCCTGAATACAGGGCTGGTACTTTATCTAGTGGGCCATCTAGCTGCCCCCCAAAGAGAGTCTTAATGTAAACAATGATATGCTAGTAGATGTTTAAGAACTGGTTTTTTTTTTTAAATACAAGGCACACTTTCTTTTTTTTTAACATTTTTAATATATTTTTTTAAATTTTCAACTGATACTCAGTATAAACAAAAGGGACTTAATG
This sequence comes from Dromiciops gliroides, assembly GCF_019393635.1. Lineage (NCBI taxonomy): Eukaryota > Metazoa > Chordata > Mammalia > Microbiotheria > Microbiotheriidae > Dromiciops > Dromiciops gliroides. The sequence continues at coordinate 552,582,516 of NC_057862.1, forward strand.
TATTCAAAATTACAGGAATGTTTCTCTCTCTTCCCTACCCCCTTGTTTAGGTCTAGAAGTATCAGTGGGTATCTTAGGCTTTAGACAGGGCTGCCTTGATGTTCAGGTTTAATCTACATCATACACATTTTCTACTTTTTAAGGCTTAACAATAAGACAAGAAACCAAGTACTGAATTGTAAGGTTTGCAATCTCCAAAGTATAAATGTTCACAATGAAAATTTCACAATTGGTTCTTAGTACAAACTGGTTCTCACAATCACTGAATAGAAGGGAAAACATCACAGCAATTAAGGCTAACCCAAATACAATTGGCTGCCTTAAGAGGTAAGTTCCTCTTTACTGGGTGGCTGCAAGCAAAGGCAATTACAATTTTGGGTGGCATAATGCAGAGGGAATTTTTATTTAGATATAAATTGGAGTAGATGGTTACTAATGTTCCTTCCAAGTCTGAATTTCTATGATTTTGTGAGAACAATTGGTTATTCTCATCTTGGTTATAATGGAACATATCACTTTTTTGAATTTCTTTAAAACCTTAATAAAATCCTAATCAAATCTCATTAGGAAAAAATTACTTTTTTATTAGTAGAAAGTCTGAATTTCTTCTTAAACTAGGAAGAATCTTTTGCCTTAGCAAAAAAGAAATAGCATATCATGCCCTTGCTGAGATCTCTATTATTGTAGTAAGGCTATAGCTTTCAAGTCACTTCTCAGTTGTGTGATCTCAGAAAAGTCACTTAACCTTTGAAGCCTCAATTTGATAATTTTTTAAAAGGAGCAAAATAATTTCACTACGTCCTTCACAGGATTTGTGTGAGGCCTGGCCTATCAATTCCTGTAGTGCTTAGCTGACAGAAACGACTCTTTGTTGGATTGCTGACTGGCCTGATTAAATCCTGGGAAGTTCCAATATGCCAGACAACTGTCTTGGTCAGATACATTTAGGGTTAGGAATGCAAGATTAACAAACAATAAGCATAACAAACTTCATCTAGTATAGATCTTTAAGGTTAGCAAAGTTTACTACTCATGGTGTCCATTGTGGATAAGGGTGAGAGAGATGGCAGTCTAGACTACCCAATGATTACTGTCCCTTTCCTATTCAGCCCCTGCAAATTTGCTCAGAAACAACAGGTGTAAGGGTAGAGATTTAGGAATATTTGGGCACTTGATCAAGATACACATCCTACTGTTCTCTTATGCCGCCCCTGTGTTTTCATAGGACTGTAGGACAAAGAAGTCATGCCTATGCATAATAAACTGCCTGATTTGTGATCCTCTGAGAAGTTTTGTTCCTTTTTGCTTTTCACCCATGATCTGATTACCAATTTGTTATGAGAAAAAAGGGATATAATGTATGCCATCACTTTGTAACAATAAACACCATGCAAATATAAAGTTAGCATCTTCATCATCATTAATTTTAAAGAACTATAATCTTAATGAGTTCTCCTAGGACATTTAAAAATAAATGACGGTTTTCATAACTTTCACATTCATAGAACTCAAACTAAAAAAGTACCTCTATTAGATGCCAACTTTAAAGAGTACATAAGAATAATTCTTAATAGTTTGACAGAATGTAATGGATGCCTCGAAGATACTTGAGGCTACTTATAATAAAATATTTTTTTTCTCGTGTCTAGATCATGGCTAGGAGGTTTAAGATCCAAGGTAGCTAGGTTTGGGCTACAAGTTGGGAAAATGATGGAGGTAGATACAGCTGGGCTGGTCTACACCAGCATTAATGGCACAAAGAGATAGCAAACATCACGGTTATTGAAGCAATATGAGTATTACATGCTGCCATTTGTAATGAGAATGGCTGCAACATAGATAATTTTTGGAGACTCTTTATTTATGGAGTCTCCCTTCAGATACAGGGAAGGGCAGCTTGTCTGTATTATTTTGGATGTCATTGAGACTTTTCTAATATGGGCTATGATTCTATGTATCTTACTTACATGATGAACTTGGAAGAGGCCCACAGGATGCATGTTGTCTTTCCTTGCCCTAAATATCCTATGGGCTCTAGGTGAACTTGATACCTTTTGGGTGGCTAAGAGATTTTCCTGACAATACAATTGAATCTGGATTGTTAAGCCTTTCCCAAATCACTTAGGTTGCATCTCTAAGATTGCAAATTTATGCAACTTTGCTTAAGCAATGTTGAAGAACATGTTTAACAACTCTAGAAATAACCTTAAAAGGCATAACGATCCCCTTTAAAACCTAATGTACACAATGTATACAAAGAAAAAAAGCATTGCTAAGAAAAGGTGAACTCTTCCTAGTTGCCCTCTAAAAATGGCTGTGCTCAGTTCAAGCTATTTAGTAGTTTATAACGTTAGGCAATCCACTTAATCTCACTAAACTTCATTTTTTCTCATCTGAAAAATGGGGAGAATAGCAATTGCACCATTTATCTCACAGGTTTTTGTTTTGTGAAGATTCAAGGAGTAAAAATTCTTATTAATCATAAAGCATTGGGGGAAAAACCCCGCAAAATGTCAGAACTGGAAGAACCTCAGGGGAAATCCAGTCTAATTTCCACATTTTAAATGTAGTAAATGGAGGCCCAGAAATTTCGAGTGAAATTTTAAAGGTCTACAGACCTACAGTAAGTGGAAAAAACAGGATTTGAATTTGGTTCTTCTCCCTTCCTGTTTTTATTTATGAGTTCTTCAGATTCTTGGACACACATTAGTTTTTGTCATTGTACCATGTGGTGCTGAAACAGGTATACATGTCTTACCTTTCCATTAACCCATCACCCAAAATTCTATCATATCTATTTTTGTAACATTATGTTCAAATTCTTAACTTCTTGTCAGAAAATGACACATTGATGTCACCTAATATTGTTTTACTGTATCTGTTAATCCAAGTCTTCTGACTGAATACAAGGTTGTTTATGGTTATTGTTGTTTTTATCCTCATCCCTGACTTTTTCTTCGTAATCATTATCACTTCCTAAGGAACAGAGAGTAAAAATTCTCTTGCTATGAATTTATGAAACAATATAATCTAATCACTAGAGTTCTTATTAGAAATGCATGGCAGAGAAAGAACACAGGTGAATGATGAAGTCTTCATTGGGAGAGGTTGTGTGGTATCTGACCACAGCTTCCTGAATTTTGTTAAATTAAATGCTGCCTAGCTTTTCCTTACTGTTATTTTCCTTTTGTCGACTGGGAATATACCCTTCATTTCCCTAGGTGGAATCTATTTCATCTTACTCCTATAGTTTTATAATAAAACTTTCTGCCTTACAAATTGTGACAGCCTTGAAAGTGATCCTTGTTTTATGTTAATGTCTTTGAAAATGAGAACATCATAAACACTGTATTAGACCATTATCCTGATCTCTGTGTCCTAATTTTTACCAAACTTGACTACTTTGGCAGAAATTCAGTTCCCTGTTTTTCAATGATTAAAGATAGGACTGAGAGGGGGAGTAATTATAGTTTGGCCATTAAACTTTGGCTTTGAATTAAATTATCTTCTTATAATCAGACCAGTTATTCTCATGAAGTCACATATGAGTTGCCTCATATTTAATGATCAAAAATGTAAGGAAAGGATCTGGAATTATACAAGTAGTTCAAGGAGAATTTACTAAAATGGAGGAGGCAGAAATGAGATAAGCAAAAAGTGAACAGAGCCAGGAGGATGGGGGAGGGGAGGGGAGGAAAGTGGAATCCAAAAAGTATCCTGTGAAACAATAGCCTGATTTAAAAAATCTTTTTATTTAAGGGGTGCTCTCAGTGGAAGGGGAAATAACTGGTTCTATTTTAGTTCATATGGGCCACAAAAAGCAGCCAGTTCATCTGGTAAAGTTGAAAAGGTTATATACCTAATTATGACAAGCTGAAAGGACTGAGATGGTATGGAATTTATATATATGTATATTTATATATATAAACACACACATATAAAATATATGTGTGTATATATGTATATGTATATATATATAGGAATTATCTTTCAATAGGTTGTCTAGATGAAAATCAAATAGAAAATTATCTTCATGATTGCTTTATTTCTTGAAATATATGACAGAAATAATTATCCCTTTGTTCTGAGGAGGCTTGAAATAGTGGGAAAAACATTGTATAAAAGCCCTGAATTTGAGTTCCACTTATGCCACTTATAAGATATGTGACCTTGGGCAAGTCACTCAATTTTTATTAACTTCATTTGCCTTATCTGCAACATAGAGACAAAGATACTTGCTCTAACTCAGAGTTGTAATGATTAAATGGGTTAATTGACCTGACAGAGCTTTGTAGATAGCAGAGAACTATATAGATGTAAGGTGTGATTATTGTAACAATGATTAGCATAACACTATAACTCTGGGTCATAGGAAAAGATTCACTGTGTTTCTTTCGGTACATAGGCCATTTATTTGAGATATCTAAATTTATCTTTCACATGTTACCTGACTGAGAGCTAATAATCAGCTTGAAATTGGTTTGCCCAATTCAGATGAAGAATCATAGATTCTTAAGAGCTGGGAAGGACCTCAGATTTCTTCCAGTTTAACCTGTACAGATATCTCTTCCCAAAATCCTCAACAAATGTTTATTTTGCCTCAAGCTGCTTAAAGATTTTCTGTGAAGGTGAAACACACCACTTTATATGGAAGTGAATTCATTTTGGGGCAGTTCTTTGGACATTTTTTCCCTCTAATCTAGTCAATTTTTCTCTTTTCCACTTCTACCGATTATTCCTAGTTTATCTTTGGGATCCAAGAACAGAAATAACAAATGTTTCTATGTAACAGCCTTTCAAATCCAGGGAGGTAGGTTTTATGTCTACCCTAGGTCTTTGTTCTCCCTATTCAACATTCCCAATTTCTTCAGTTGATCTAGATTTGATCTAGACAGCATGTAATAACAAAAACTGAACACAATAATTCAAATGTGATGAACATTGAGTACCATGTTGTTTATTCCCTCCAATGTTTGTATGCTGTGCCTCTAGCAGTGGAAACTGATCATAATCACTGGAGGTCTTCATCATCATCATCATCATTGTAATGATTGGAATGATGCCACTTACTGGAGACTTGCTGTGGGAAAGCTCCACCATGAGGAAAATGCCTCAGAGGCATTGTGGCTTTTCCTTGGCGTCAAGAAATGACGTTTGTTCATGGGTGCTGTCTATCAAGGCTACCAGCCAATCAGCTTGAGGAGCCTCCTATTTTCTGGGAGGAGACAGGAAGGAGGAAAGGGAGCCTGCACGGAGAGCTCTGGGGCTTTTTGGGTTCCTGACTTGATGGTGGTGGCGGCAGAGGACTTCACAAGAAATTTGAGGAAAGATAGGAATGCCAGGCTGTTGGAATTCTGTTCTCAATCTTTTTCTTTCTATTTTCCAATAAACCCTTAAAAACCTAAACTTGTTTTATCAATGATTTTAGTCAGTTTCCCCCCAAACTGGGGGAACAGATTAGAATCCACATTTAGAATCTTAAATTACACATCATCATCATCTTACTGTCATATCACATTACTCACTCATTGTGCTTATTGTCTACGTCAATACTAAGATATTTTTTCATGTGTAATAGTGGAAAGTGAACTAGGTTAGAAGTCAGGAATATCTGAGTCAAGACCAACCTCTGACACATCCTGGCTATGTGACCCTGGACAAGTCAGTTAACTTAGTGCTTTGGCACTAAGTTTATACATTTCTATGTTTAAAAATTATAAAGAAAGTACTGACCTGCATTGGTAGAGTGTTTCCTCACACTAGAGCTCCTTAGATCAATGATATCAAAGATCCAGCCCCTATTCCTAATATGTCAAAGAGGCAGAAGGCTTGATTTGTGTATCCCCAGAGGAAAGTGGACAAAGAACACACATTGCACAGAGACAAATTGTGGGTTAATATGAGGACAAACTTCCTGCTGACTAAAACTTTCCAAGAGAAGAAGGGGTTTCCTTGGGATATAGTGAAATCTCCTTCACTAGAGCTTTTCAAGCCCTTTACTACATGGCAGCAGTGTGATAGAAGGCATTCTTGCTTAGGTTTGGGTTGTATTAGATAGAGTCTGAGGGTCCCTATTTTTTTTAAATGTTGTGTCTTTGGGAAAGATAAATTACTTAAAAGTATACTTTTGCAGTATCATTAAAAACTCTCACTTTCTCCTGCTTAAGAGATATCTTATTACTGTTTACTTCTACCTCCAATTCCACTTTCCTCAGATGTAAAATGGATAATGAACCATATGGGAATCTAACTCAAAGGGTCTTGCCAGGATATTGATAAAATTTCTCTTGTGAGGAAGATGATATTCATAGAATGGCTTATAAATATTAAAGGGCTATATTAATGTGAGCTATCATCCAGAACTTAGCTCAATGTCTGGTGCATATTAAGTACATCACAATGCTAGTTGCAATGACTTTAATTTTTTGGGCAGCAAAGGCCCATTGTTTGTCTTTCTGTTGCTCCAGTCACAAGTGATACTTGTATTTTTATAAGGGATTCATTTATTTAAAAAGTACCTCTTGAGGTGCAGTGCACCATATTCAGCACTGGGTGAAGTAAATGCCATAAATATCCAAGCCAGACACCATTGTAATCCTTAAGGAATTTGGGGATTAAGTGAGAAGAGAAAAGAACACAACACTATGAGTCATTGACTCATGATTTTGTAATCTAGCTGCACTGGCCTGTTTGTAGTTCATCTAGCTAATTTTATCTTTACTCCCAGAATTATGGAACTTATTCTTACTTAAAGTTTCTGTTATTTGCATCTGTTTAGGTCTTCTCTTCATCAAGGCAGTACATATCTTATCCATACTTTAATTGACTATTTTGTGAATTACTTTGGTCGGCAAATTGATGACTTTGTAATCAATTTTCTGGTTTCCCCACTTAGGCTGTTGCTCAGCTGAACAAATACAAAGTTTGTCATCAGGCCTGTTCTTGTAGTTTTCTAACTTGGCTATCATTCATTAATTTGTTTATTCATTCATTCATTCACAACCTAAGTTCTGGTTGGGATATAAATTTAGATATAAAATATTTATAGTTCCTTTTAGGAGATTATAATCTGGATATAGAATAAGGTGAACATAGATGGCTATAATATACAACATTACATGATAATTGTATTACATGGTTGACAGTTATGGGTAATATTAGACTCTTGCTTTTTCCTGCTTACGAGACAAGTTCTACTTAGACATGCCTTTCTACTCAGTGGGTTCTTTTTGTAGTCCCAGGCTAGAGATCTCTACCTGGAGGGTTATCCTGGTTACTAAATCTTCCTCTTTGATTTTCTAAACTGGGCCCTAAATTAGACAGAATGATTCATTCAAAATCTCCTTCAGAGCCTTTACTATGCAAATCTCAACATAATTCACACTCTTCTAGGCACCCATTCATTGACCATTTTCATTCATTAGTAAAATTAAATTGAAAAATCTATATCACTTTGCAAACATCTTATTTAATTCCTTGAATTCTGTCCTTATTATCAAAGAATAACACTGGTCATGGGGGGTGAGAAAACTTCAACTTGAACTTGGGTTCAAGGTTTGAGTTTCCATTTACCAACTACATGAGTTTAAGCCTCTCTGAGTTTCAGTGTGCTATCTATAAAGTAGAAATAAAACTTTTCCTATCAACTTCACAGGATTGTTAGAAGGATCAAATGATATAGATGATCAAATGAGATACATTACCATTTCTCAAACTGAATACATAAGTTACTATTATTCTGTCTTACCCTCCCCTTGAAGCCTAGGTTCAAACTTAGAATCACAGAATTCTGGTCTTTTAGATATCAAAGAGACCTTAGTGGAAATCAGTTAGTCCAAACTTTCTTATTTTACAGATGAAAAAGAGGACATGAGAGGTTAAATGAGTTGCCTAAGGCACATAGCTAGTTTAGTAGCAGATCTGAAGTTGGGATGTAGGTCTCCTGAATCTTGCTTAAAGTTTTTTTTTCCCCTACTATACCACTTGTCCTTTATCCATCACATAGAATTTGTTATTTCTTTCTTCAAAACATCTCTTACATGCATCCCCTTCTCTACACTTACAATCTCATAGCAACAGCCCTGCTTCAGTCCCTTATAATATCTCATCATACTAAGTGCCTTCACTTCAGTCTGTCCTCCACTCAGTGACCAAGGTGACTTTTCTAAAGTGTGCTTCTATCATTTCAAGCTCTTAACAACCTAGTGCCCCCTTTATCCTTTTTTATTCTCTTCCCATAATTCTATGACCCTACAGCCCAGGCCTACTTGGAGTTCCTTTATTAAGAAATCCCATTTCCTATCTCTGTGTTTTTGTAGGGACTGTCACCCATACCTACAATAATATGCCCCATAACTAGAACCGTTTGGTTTCCTTGACTTCCTTCAAGATTCAGCTCCAATCTTACCCTTTGCTGGAGTCCTTTTCCCATCACCCTAGCTGCCTGTACCTTTCCCACTCTGATTGCTTTCCATCAGCTCTGTGTATATGTCTTTTACTGACCTACTTATTTACGTGTTGTCTCTCCATTTAAAATATAAAGTCCTTGAAAGCAGAGACTCTTTTGGACTTTTTTTTTCTATCCCTAACATTTAGCACAGCTCCTCGCATATAGCAGGTGATAATAAATGTTTGTTGACTGACTAACTGATGAAATTGTAGCATTTGTGTCTGTTAGATGATGACTCAGGCATTACAAGTAATCATGTACAAGAATATCTCAGAAAATTAAAGACACAATTCAGAAGGTAGAGAGAGTGAATACACACAGGGTGAGGAAGAGATCACTCACCATGGTGTTCAGCAGAAAACACCTCAACTTTAGGTCTCTTCTTTGCTGCTCTTTTCTTGGTGTCCTTAACAGCATACAGTGTGATCCTCTTTATGGTTGTGAGATTAGCTTATCACTGGCTCTGTATATTAACATCTGGCTTGCCTGAATTGGGGATGCAATGTAAAAACCAAAAGCCAATATCATTTAGAGATGGAAACACTCACTGATGTTTTAATTAAACACATGTATACTTCCTTGTTCTGGTATAGAAATGACTTGAGCATTAACAAACAGTATACTTTAGAGCAGAGGATCTTAATGGTGTATGTATGTATGTGCTTGTAGGTGTGCATGTATATCTGTGTGTTTATTTTGGTGCCTGTAAGATGAAGACTATGAACCTTTCTTAGAATAATGTTTTAAAATGCATGAAATAATAAAATTGCACCGGAAACCAATTATCTTGAAATAAAAAAAGGTCATGGACTTCAGGTTGAAAACCCCTATGAGAACTACTTGGCTTGCTGTTTTCAGTAGAAACTAGTCTCAGTATTGGGAGCTTTTCATCAGTCCTCTGGACCCTGCTAGGTAGACAAGGGGCCTGTGCTCCTAGCTTTTACTATAGCCTGGAACTCAAAGATAGTAGTAAGTAGGAGAATCATGATTCAAACACTGGGTTTCTGTCTCTGGATTCAGCAACCTTTCCATCGTGCTATCCAGTCTCTAGTTTGTACCTTTGCGTACAAGAGAAGTTGCTGAACAAGAGAAAAGGAACACGTCAATGCCTTGAATGGCTTATGTGTCCTGAAATGATAGCAACCAAGTCCTTACACTGACTCTCCTAACCTGAGAGCAGCTTATCTCCATCCTGTTTGATCTTTGAAAAATCCCTTTGGCTTTTGCCTGTGGACACCAGGAACTTCTGTGCCTATTTTAGAGTGAGAGAAGAGACAGGACACGTGTAGAGTAGCTAAGCCTGTAATCTTAGCTAGAAACAGATAACCTTATCACTTTAGCTATGTTGCCTCTTGAGAGGAATTTAAGGTCTTGAATTTCTAACTAGATCTACCTATGGAGACTGTTGTCCCAGACAGTTTCCTTGGTAATGCAAAAATTAAGCTTTCCTCCTGTCCACAAATACAGACAAAATGACCCACTAAAATTTTTATATGAGAAAGTACTACCAATGCATTCCTTCATTTAAGTCTCTGTAACCATGGGTCTTTTGCTAGAAGGTTAAACAAGTTGTTATTTTAGGTTAAATCACATTAGTTTAGTCCTAGTTCTGTTGGCTACCCAGGGGCTGGGGTTCAGGACAATGGTGCAATAGTAAAATGATGCCATTCTGCATTTCTGCTTCCCTGCCATCTCAGCTTGCTCTTGATGGCCTCAGGCTAATTCATGTTTTCTAGGACTTTGCCCCCAGTTATCCTAACTGTCCATCTGTTAATGAACATATATTGATTGATTTCTTACTCTCTAAATACATATGTGTATGTGTGCATATGCATATATGTTAATATGTACATACATGCATACATGTATATATTAGATATACATATATACATACCCGGCCTGTGCTAAGGGACAGCTAGATGAAATGGTAGATAGAATACTGGACTTGGAATCAGGGTCATTGTGGTGGTGGTGGTTTTGATGAGGAGGAGGAGGATAATGATAAAGGAGAAGGAGAAGGAGAAGAAGGAAGAAGAAATAAAAACAACTTAATGTATATAGCTCTGTGCCAAGAATTTTACAAATGTCTCATTTGATCTTTATAACTGTGATGAGTAAAACTAAATATGTGGTCACCTTAAGTTTGGAGCTTTTAGCAGCAGTCTTTGGGTATTAAGCATTTATTAAAGCATAGTAAAGAGAGAACACATGGAGTTCAGGAAGTTAAGAAGAAGCCTATCTACCCTAGAGGAGATATAAGAGTTCCGCCTGGACTCCTTCTCCTTCCCTTCTGCCACCATGAGGTTTCAGCCATGAAAAAGGGACAGAGCTAGGGAGCCAGCCTCACTCCTTACTTCCTGCGTCCTTCCCCTGGAAGAGGCCATCTTTCAAGCTGATTGGTTAGACTGGTTCACTGGACTTGAAGGTGGTCTCTTTGTTGAGTTCAAAGTCCTTAGCTTCTGAGAACAATATCCTATTGAGGGCCAGGTGTGGTTTTGATTTAATTAATTTTAAGTAGATTAATCAGCAAAGTCAATCACTCTCAGTCAATCTCACTTAATTAAATCATTCTAGATTAATCTCTTCTGGTTGGGGCCTTTGGGCATTGAAAAAAAGCCCATTATATCTTACACAACAAAACTGGGAAGTAGGTACTATTCTTTTTTTTTTTTCTTTAGTGAGGCAATTGGGGTTAAGTGACTTGCCCAGGGTCACACAGCTAGTAAGTGTTAAGTGTCTGAGACTGGATTTGAACTCAGGTACTCCTGACTCCAGGGCGGGTGCTCCATCCACTGTACCACCTAGCTGCTCCAGTAGGTACTATTCTTAATCCCATTTTGCATTTGAGGAAAACTTAACAAATAGAGGTGAAGTGACTAGTTCAGTGTCACACAATTATTAAGTATCTGTCCAAATTTGAACTTAGGTTTTCCTCACGCCAGGCTCAGTACTCTACCATGTCAACTACATACCTGGAATCAAATGAGATATCTGTTAAGTGTTTAGCAGGGTTATCTGACACAGTAGGAACTTACTAAATGCCTGTTTCTTTCCTTTTATGTTCTGGTAATACACAGAAGGGCAAAACCATGGTCTCATCCCTCAAAGAGCTCACATCAATGTCCTTCCTAAAATGGGCTCCAGGACTAAACATAATATTCTAGACTGTAACCAATAAGAATATAGCAAGACAATAATTACCATCATTCTTGACATGAAGCTGTCTAAGATTACTTGTATTAATTGGATGTTAGATCATACTGTTCAATGGCAATAGAATATATTGGATAGAGAAGTGGAAAGAGGCAGAAGTAGGTTAAAATTTCACCTCTGATACTTATTCTCCAAAAGATCCTGGACAAGTTACTTAGTATCTTTGTGCCTCAAATAGCTCTCAGGATATATTCACTAAGTTATAGTCAGATCTATCTATCTATCAATCTATCTATCTACCTACATATCTATCATAATACTATTCCCTATCTCATGGAGTTGTCGTGAGGAGAAAACTTCTTTATATACCTTGAAACACTGTAGGAATGGATTGGGGTGGAGTTTTTGTTGCTGTCATTTTTTATCTATATACTGGCTGTCTTATCCTAGACAAGTCACTTAAGCTCTCAATGGCTTAGTTAACTCTCTATGAATAAAAGTTTTAGCAGCTGCTGATTTTCATAGGCAGAAATGGCATCTTCATTATCAAGAGTTATGAAGAACTCCTCCTCTCCCCACCTCTATAAGATAGGGAGTACAAGTATAAGATTGACTCTATTTTTGGATGAGGAAACTGAATTTTAGATAAAAGACATGACTTATCTATGGTTACAGATTTAGTGTCAGAGCCAGGATTTGTTTGAGCCAAGATCTTTCTGACTCTCGATCTTTGAATGGTATATGCTATCTCTGAAATTCATTATATCTAACAAGGGACCAAGGAAACCACAGGGTTGGTATGGGAAGCTTTATGTCAAAGGAGTTGGGGGAGAACTTTCAGATCAGAGAACTAAAACAAGGCTGTCTGGGAACAGGAAAATGGGGTTTACCCTCCATGCCCTCCTTTAGGGGAATTCCTACCCTTCAATGCTATTTTCAGGAACATTCTCTTACTTCACATTCATGTGTGGCTAGTGTCATCATAGGGCAGTTAGATGGGGCAGCCTGGAGTCAGGAAGACTCACCTTCCTGAGCTCATATCCAGTCTCAGACACTTAGTAGCTGTCACTTAACCCTATTTGCCTCAGTTCTTTACCTGTACAATGAGCTAGAGAAGAAAATATCAAACTTCTATAGTAATTCTGTAAAGAAAACCCCAAATGGGGTCAGGAAGAATTGGACACAACTGAACAACAACAAAGTGTAACCACAGACTTAGTATTTAGAGTTAGAAGGTGCTTTAGAGTCTAATCTCATTTTATAGAGGAATAAAAGGGGGCCCAGCAAGATAAAATGATTAGCCCATATTCACACAGTAATAAGTGGCACAACCAGGATTGAACCTATATCCTCTGAAGCCAGATCCATTTGCATCATACAGCCTCTCATTTGCAGTAATGGCTTCATTTATAATGATGTCACTGAAGCCCAATTCAAGCATTGCAATTGAATCCCTGTGGAGACACATGTTGTCTGTCAACACATAATTTTCCAGATGCTCTAAATGTTGTGGAAATACTCTCTGCTGGACCAACTCAACCTGTCACTTGTTGAGGAGACCATTTCCATCAATGAAATGATTTTCCCTGAAATTCAATGTGTGAGAAGGATTAATACAGGGCCCAGAGCCTTCCTTGTAGAAAAGGAATGGGTGCACACACAGGGAAAAACAAAACACAAACAGAACAGGAAAAAACCACCCCAGAAACAAGTATCTTATTTAGCCTTCCTGGCTTCTTTGTGAATCAATATGGTAGCAAACTCAAATTTGTTGAAATAAGACAAACCCAACTGGCTTTAGCCCAGCTTCCTTAATCCTTTGTGGAATGGAGTTGTCAGAGTTATGATCAGCTATGTACAGTGATTTACTGTGGAAATATCATCTTAATCTGAGCTCTGCTGTGATGTGTTGGTTCCATTATATAGTATACCAGTAAATTATGGGGCTTCAGAGGGTCTTCTTTAAGGTTGTCCTCCCTGTCCCATTTCACCCACTATAATTTTCAGGCTTTGAGAATTGCCTGAAGGCGTGACAGGCTACATGATTTTTCCATGGTTACACAGCCTGTATGTGTCAGAACCAATCCTTTTCTGACTCTGAGGCTACTCCTCACAGTCTTAAGGTAGCTGGGTGGTGCAGTGGATAGAGCACTGGATCTGGAGGAAGGAATTTATCTGGTCTCAGTTACTAGCTATATGATCCCAAGCAAGTCACTTATCTTCTGTCTGCCTTTGTTTCTTCAGTTATAATGGGGATTATAATAGCACTTAGCTCCCAAAGTTGTTAGAATTAAATGAAATAATATTTGTAAAGCACATAGCACAGTGCTTGGCACATTTGTTGTTGTTCAGTCATTTCAATAATATCTGACTGTTTGTGACCTCATTTAGGGTTTTCTTGGCAAAGATACTGAAATGGTTTGCCATTTCCTCCTCCAGCTCATTTTACAGAGAAGGAAACAGAGGCAGAAAAGGGTTAAATGACTTGCCCAGGGTCACACAGCTAGAAAGTGTTTGAGGCAAGATTTGAACTCAGGAAGATTAATCTGCTTGACTCCAGGCCTGGTACTCTATCCACTGCACCGCCTAACTACCCTGCCCAGCAGATAGTAGGTGCCTAATAAATGTTTGTTTTTTTCTTTCTATACCCACCCCCATCCTCCACACCATCAGGCCTCTAAAGAACATATAAGCTTTTGATGGAGCTCAGTGGAACTTAGGTACCTTCCTCTTCAGGATGGCGTATGGCTCAGAAATATTTGCGTGGTGTGTGTCAGAGGCATGGACATGGCTAATTGGGAGGGTAGGGAGGGGAAGGGAAGGGGCCATCCATATTGTGTAAATTCTGCAAATGGATGAGGCTTGGTTACCTAGGAAACCAGTGGAAGATGGAATGTGATTGTCTCTAGTTTAGCATTGATAACAGTGAAATCCTGCTTTTACCATATGGGTCTAGACAAAGGTCACTCTGTGAAAATGGATTTTTCAGAAAAAAATGGAAATTGGCAATTTACTCTAAGAGTTTTATTGGAAATAATATTCAGCTTGAAGATTGATGGGGGATAGACCATGGCAAAGTCTTTCTTCCATTTCCCTTATTGAATAACTTAGGATACAAAGAATTCAGTTCTCATATTCTAGAAACATTTCATTGATCACCATCTATGTGCTTGTTATCATGTTAACAGCTGGGTGGGGATAAAAAGCAAAAAAAATAAAAGAATCCAGTCTTTGCTCTCAAGGAATTTTTTCACATTCTGCTTCAGGGAACATAACATGAAAATATAAATAATATGACAAGGATATACAGTTTTATTGATGTAGGAAATCTTAAATAAATGTAAATTAATAAAATGTTAATAAAGAAATCACAAGCAGTTTTCTGAGACTGGAAGAGTTTAAATGACTTACCCAGGGTCGTAAGTCTGGTAAGCGTCAGAGGTAGGTTTTGGCCTCCAATCTTTCTTTCATTGAATCCTGCATGTGATATACTTTTTCTGCTTCATCTATTACCTAAGCACAGGTAAATACAATACAAAGTAGAGCACGGATATAGCAAAGGCAAAACAAGGCAAAGAGCTTCTGGGCCATGTGAGGAGAGGAAAATTATTTTCACTTGAGGGAGGAAAATGCAACAAAAAGCACGTAAACCTCATTCTAATTGTGATCAGTCATGCTCAGTTGTTACAGAATGATTCAAAATTTTCTCCTAGAACAAAGTGACAAGGAATCTGGAGGTCTGGGTTCTAGTTTCAGCTTGATTAATAATTACTTACATGATCTGGGGAAATCATTCAATTTGTCTTGGCCTTAATTTCCTCATTTATAAAATGAGAGAATTTGATTAGATGATTGTTAAAGTCCCTTGAAACCTGAATATTTTCTGCTTCCTTGATTTCATAAAACCACAATTCATGCAAACACATTTTTTTAAATGGGCTTGCCTAGACTAACTGAGCGTAGTGAATGGGCAAAGCTATCTTCATATCATTCTTGTCTATCATTCCATATTAAAAAGCTTGTACTGGTTCTTCAGAAAGGGAAAAATACAAATTCTTCAGTTTGGCATTTATAGTCTCCCACAATCTAGCTATAGGCTTATTTCACATCCATTCCCCTGCATGAACTCTACCTGCCAATAAAATTCAACATTCTGAATTTGCCATGCCATCTTCTTCTACATCTTTACTCCAACCACTTTAAGTTTACTTCCTCTTGATTCTAGTTTTTTAGAATCCTCCTGTAAAGGAGCTATTTAAAGGTAACTTTAAAGTTCAATTTGGGTGCTAAATTTTCTATGAAGATTTCCCTGGTCCACAACTGCATCCTTCCCTTTTCCAAAAGTTTTCAACCCTAGGGCCTTATTTCTTAGAATGCTTTGTATGAGCCTCTTCTTTGTCCGGATCACTTCTTATTTTGTATTAAACCTGTGCACATATATATTTGTCCTCCTTAGAATGTAGGTTGCTTGAAGATAAAGGTAATACCATTTTTATCAATAGATCCCTACTCCCTAACATAGTTCCTGGTATACTAGTAGACACTGTTAAGAATTTGCCTACCTTGCCATACTTGATGATTTTGTAATTTTCAGCTGATTCTCAGATACCTCCTAGATGTTTAGAATGGAGGTACATAATGATTAATCTATTCCCTACATACCTCCAGTCAAAATAACAGTGAAACCAGAGAAATCCAAATTAAAACAACTCTAAGATCACACCTATCAGAGTGGCAAATATAACAAAAAGGAAAATATTGGATGTTGGAAGGGATGTGGGAAAGCTAGGATGCTAATCCACTGTTGGTGGAGTTGTGAAAAGATCCAACCATTCTGGAGAGCAATTTGGGCTATAAAAATGTGCATACCATTGATCCAGCAATACCACTGCTAGGCTTACATCTCAAAGACATCCCCCAAAAGAGAAAAAGGCCTATTTGTAGAAGAATATAGCAGGTCTTTTTGTGGTGGCTAAGAATTGGAAATTACAGGAATGCCCATCAAATGGGGAATGGCTAAAAAAGCTGTGGTATATGATTGTGATGGAATATTATTGTGCTATAAGAAATGACAAGCAGCGCGGCAGCTAGGTAGTACAGTAGATAAAGCACTGGCCCTGGATTCAGGAGGACCTGCATTCAAATCCAACCTCAGACACTTACTAGCTGTGTGCCCTGGGCAAGTCACTTAACCCTCATTGCCCCTCCCTCCCCCCCACCAAAAAAAAAAGATAAGTAGGATGACTTTAGAAAGGTAGAAAGGCATGGAAAGATTTATGTGAACTGATGTATAGTGAAGTGAGCAGAACTATGAAAGACTTAACTATTCTCAACAAGAGAATGATCCAAGGCAATCTCAAAGGACTGATGAAACATCCTATCCATGTCCAAAGAAAGAACTGATATTGATTGAAAACATATTTTTTACTTTCTTTTTAAAAATTTTATTCGAGCTTTCTTCTTCAAAATGACTAATATGGTAATGTTTTACATAATTCCACATGTATAACGTTTATCTGAATGCTTGCTGCCTTGTGAGGGAGGGGAAGGAGGAAAGGAGTGTTAAATTTTGCAACTCAAAACTAAATATATATATATATATATATATATATATATATATATAATTTTAAAAACAAGTCAAATAAAAAAAACCAACCCCCTCCCCCAAGCCCTAAAATAACAGTGCTTAGGAAAATGAGCACCAATATAAAATTCATGTACCTGTTTGTTTTTCATCTTTAAATGTTTCCCTTGGAAGGAGGCTTCTAGTCTTTAAGAAATTTGGTATGATCCAGTCTTATGAACAATTTGTGTGCTGAAGGATACAGTATGACACATTGTAAAGAAAGCTAGATTGGAATCAGAAGATTTGGGTTCAGATTCTGACTCTGCAATGTAATAATGGAAAATGACTTAATTTCTCTGGGCCTAATTGACTTACCTATAAAATAAAGGTGATTTGATTAGGTGACCTTTAAGTTCCTTTACTTATCAAAATCTATTATCTATATTATCTATAATTATCTTGGCAAAACTCTAAATTTGTGTGTCCAGAATATATCCATAATTATTAGCTCAGTTGCTGCATGATGAAATATGAAGTACTAGTAAATTACTTTACCAGTTTCATTTCAGATGCCAGCTTTATCCTGCCTTTCTTAACAGATGACAACATATGTCTGCTTCCAAGAATTGAGTCCACTAGTTACCCCTCCCTATATGTCAATCAAATGTTCATGTAACTTTGCATAGAAGCTTCTGTCACATATTGTGTTACATAGCTTGTGTCACTAAATAAAATCTGTAAACACTTAAAAGAAAACAATATATTTTTTTATGAGCAAAAAGTCCCATGGGTATAAATGGCAGCTTATTATCATTTTGGGAATTATTGAACAAGCTACCTGAAAGAACATCTATGCTGTCATTATTCATTATTGAGAAGCTTTTGATTCACTTCCTCATTCATGGCTTATTGATACACTGCAAATACATAAAACACAGCCAAATATAGTGAGACTGCTTGATGTCCACATGAAAAACTATTCTCTATTTAAAATATGCCATCAATAAAATTGTCTGATGTAAACGTCATATAGAGTATGGCATTCTGGGGGAGATGTTTTTAAGTTCATTATGCCTCTGCTTATTCGTAAAATTCCTATTTCTCCTAAATGCAAGTAAATATGTTTTCTGAGTTAAAGAAAAGATTAAACCCAAACATTTTATTAACAACTTGATGTACATGGATGACACAAAGCTATATGGCTCCACCCAGAATCACATTAAAGTGCTACTTCATCTCATAGAATCTTTCTCCAGTGTTATGAAAATGTTGGCTGCAATTAACAAGTATAAAATTGTTAACACACTGAAGAGATTAATAGCTTTGAGCTTGAATCTAGAAGTCATATTGAAGCAATGTATACATTTCACACTGTAAATATGCCATAGCAGGTTTGTAGAGTATTCTCACTAAAACATGTATAACATTATTGATATACAGAGATCATTGAATTAAGAAAGATGTTTAAAGAACTATACTTCATCAGAAAGGAGAAAGAGAATAGATAAATGTTCTCAGAGCAGATGATAAATAGTAAAAAATTAAATCCCCACAGAAAAAGTTTTGGAATAAGTGGATGTTACTTTACAGAAAAAAAATTATAAGGAAAGGCTGATAATAACAGCACTTAGATGGATTTGTTAAATGTAACTACAAGTGTTTAGTTTCTGGAAAGAGATGAAAAAAATAGCTAAGATCCAAGAGTGGAGTCAAAAGAGTCAACTTACATTATATTACATGAATTACATTCATTTAAATACAGAAGAAAAATGTCACCAAAGAAACATTGAACAAATGACTGAGTCAGGAGAACTTATTTATGAAAATGGAGAGTACTGTTATGGAAAAAATCGAAGAAGGCTCATCACTACCCAGAATATAAAAGGATTTATTTTTGAGGATCCCAGACAATGACCAATGAAGATCATTCAAGGGAATGAAACTGCAGAAACTTTGTGATACCAGCAGAGACTTTCAAAATTTAGCACCCAACAAGTACCTAGCAATGCAACCTAGTGGAAAGAATTATACATAAGAATTTTGCTATATTTCATGGAACAAGAAATTACAAATATTTAAGCATTGAAGTACTCTGAAAATAGACTATTACCACTTAGAAACACATTCCCCATAATTTCCTAGACACAGCATTGATCTATAAATAATTTATAATTTGTCACATTAATGTAGCCATAGGAAAGAACTCAAAATCTCCCAATTATGTAGGAGGAAGTAATTTAAATATATAGATTCAGGAGAAGAAATCAAAAGTATTTGGGAAAAAGGAAGAGGGATGTATCATACTTATTTTCCTGCAGTTTTCCTGGGGATACTTTCCATTCATCCTAATTCCTTTTATTTAACTACCAAACAGTTATTCTAGCCACCTGTGTAATATTCTAAAGAAAATGAAATATGAGAGAATTATAGCAAGATAAGTACTTGTTCTATCCTTCAACATAGAATTGTTCATGAAACGGTTTATGACACCAAATTTACTAAAGATTAGTTCCCTTTTTACTCAGGGGTATTTTTACTGATGAACAACAAGATACTTGGCAGTCTGATTTCCTATTGAATACTCTTTTGCTGGAGAGACATTTGCGGGAGTGGGGGGCGATTAATAAGAAGTTCCTAACACATGCATATTCTGGAAATCAAATATACAAATACATCAAGAGTGGCTTCTTTAAATTATGATCATAATATTTAACAATAATGTCTCTTAACTTCATCCAAAATTAAATGAGATAATTCAATATTTATGTAGTACTTTAAATATTTCCAAGTACTTTATCAGCATTGTTAAGAAGGACATTCTTTAGGTCAAATGTTCATTGGTACTTGTAGGCATTGCTTTCTTCTTGCCACTTGCTATTACAACATTGCAAATAAGAATGAGAGGCAGAGAGGAATAGTGGATAGAGAATTGGCCTTGGAGATATCCAGATGTTAGTTGAAGTCCTGCCTTGGATGGCTGTGTGACCCTGGGAAAGTCATTTAACTTCTCAGGAAATTCTTCTGCGGGAAATTCTCTGAGGCTATAAGTTGCTGAGTAGGTGATCATTTGTATGGGTAAAGGAAGTTCCTCACAGGGAGCTAGCTAAACACCCATGAAACCAAGGGTCTGACTGGAAATACATGCATACATACATAAATATATGGTGGGAAGGGGATAAGGTGTGCTGCTTTGGATTTAACTGAATTTGAGATACCTATGGGAAATCCAGGGAAACAGTGAATTGATATGATCTGGTACATACTTTAGGATTATTACTTTGGAAGTTGTAAGGAGGAGGGTAAGTTAGAGGGAGAAGAAATTTGAGATTTTAATATATGAAAGTAGATTTGAACTTATATCTCTCTCATTTTAGTGTCTGGACTATCAAATAGATTAAATAACTTGACTCAAAATATTTCTTGGTGATGTTGTTTTTGCTGTTCTGCCTGTGTTTTTCAATTATGTCCATCCTTTGTGATCCTATTTGGGATTTTCCTGGCAAAGATACTGAAGTGGTATGCCATTTCCTTCTCCAGCTCATCTTATAGATAAAGAAATGGAGGCCAATAGGACTAAGTGACTTATTCAGGGGCACATAGTTAGTAAGTGTCCAAAGCCAGATTTAAATGAGTCTTTCTGGTTCCAGGAACCACTCTATCCACTGTACCACCCAGCTGCCCTTTCTTGGTGATAGGTGGGATCAACAACTTGAAGACAGTGGAGAGGAAGAGTATGTAGAATGGGAGTGCTGGTAACTGGAGAAGAGAAAGGCTCTGATTTAACATTCATCTTGTATGGGGCACTTGATATCATTTTTCCATAGGAAATTGGTGGAACTGACTGAAAATGCTATAGAGCTGGGAATTCCATGAAAATTATCCCGATTTTGGAAAGGGAATAAAAATGTACTTCTCCCAATAGCCTCTTGTCTCTGGCCAGCAGGGAGCAAGAAGCTAAGGTAGGACCTAAGAACAGGAGGCTGAGAAGCCTTTACCAGAGGAGACGTTATCTACTATAAGTACCTATAGGATTAATTGTTGTTTGTAGGATTTCTGGTTTTTTTTCCCCCTTTAAATACAAATTCCTCTGTAATACTTTGAATTGAATTTTTGGAAGTGGTACATTGGCCTCTATATATTGTGTGGGGAAGGTGCCAGGTGTTAAGGGCTAAAATTCTAGCTAGTCTGTCTAAAATATCTAATGAATGGTTGCCAATAAATTATAATCTTTAGCAAGAGTTAGACTTTTAGGCATTTATTAAGGAGAATAAGAATTTGGTAAAGAGAGAGAGAAAGGCCTAGATTCCTATCTATTAAAGGGAGAGCACATTTCTAGGTCCATTCTCCACCAGAGTCCAGAGGAAAGAGCCCGAGACAGAGCGCTAGTCTCTTCCTTCTTCCTCCCACTAACCCGTGTTGCTTCCTGACGCCAAAGAAAAGACTCCTGGTCTTGCCCTCAAAGACCTTCGCTTCATGGGTGGAACTCTTCTACAGTAAGTCTCCAGCAGGTGGCATCATTCCAATCGTTACACAGGCTTATAATTTGCAAAGTTTCCTGCTTGGGATAGACATACACACAGACACAAACACAAACCCACGCAATCATATTCAAACCATTATCTATATATACATATGTATTGATGTGTTGGATTATTTATTTATAATATATACTAGTATAGTAATGTATAAAATAGAATTTTGTAATATAATAAAATGACATACTTATTATAGATATTAATTATATACAATAACATATTGCATTGAACATCATATAATACCATAAATATTATTATATAATATGTCATTATTTTTGTTGTTTCGTGCTTTTTCAGTCATGGCTGACTCTTTGTGAGCCCTTTTGGGTTTTTTTGGCAAAGATATTGGAGTGGTTTACCATTTCCTTCTCCAACTCATTTTACAGAAAAGGAAATGGAGGCAAAAATAGTTAAGTGACTTGCCTAGGGACACATACTGAGTAAGAATTTGAGGCTATAATTGAACTCAGGTCTTCCTATCTCTAGGTCAAACATTATCCACAGTGCCACCTAGCTGCTTTTAATATATCATTACACTAGTATATATTATATGTAAATTAAAAAATATATATATATGTGTGTGTGTGTGTGTGTGTGTATATACACATATACATATATATGTGTGTCTAAAATCCAGAAAAACTGTATATGTATATTTTAACTGCTTATTTAGATATACATATGCATACATACATACATATATATGTGTATGTGTGTGTGTGAGAGATCATAGTGTATAGATGACTCTTAGACTTTGAAGATTATGACCTAGAAGTATATAACCCCTTGTAACTTCTACAAAGCTCTATGAGCTTAAGGTAACGATCTTGGAACAGACTGAAAAGACTTTCTGAGGATCAGACTGCCTAATCAGAGAATAGCGCATCACCAGTAGGCTGCCAACCTAGTAATGAGACTTTTCTGGCTAGAAAAATTCATAAAATAAAACCAAAAGTGGCTCTTAGTCTTGCTTGCATGGCTCTCTTTCACTTCTTTTTTTTTTTCTCTTTCACTTCTATAATGATGGTGCTAGATTGGCCACAAAGGGAACAGAGGGGGCTAATATAAAGAAAGTTTGGGAAGGTATCTGATATAGCAAAATCATCCCAAGGCATTCAAAGATAAGATGGAAGACTAAAAACTAAAGGGGAAAACTGGAAAAAATTTAAAAAGAATGACAACAAATTATTTTAATTCAATGCTAGAAGAATTACCACTGTTGGACCTCAACATCAAGGTGCCTGAGATGCTTACACAGGGAATAGACATGACACTGAAGAGAATAATGGGAAGAACAGCCAGATTGGATAAAGCATATGTAGAGGAGAGCCACAATGTGGCAAAACAATTGTGACGGCAACATAATTGGGTAGGGCAATTTTCAAAGTACCTGAAGTAAGGCATGTAAAAAAAACTTAGACTTTATTGATATCAATAAGATTGTGACAGAGTACATCAACCACCACTGGCCTACATGCCTACTTTTCCTTCTATAAAATATTTGCAAAAGAAACTATAAAATAGAATTTTCTTCTAGTGAATCATTTTTTGGAGTCAACGATGAACATCATGGGTTCTTATGTTTTCTACATCTTTCACTTAATTGTTTTATAATAAATATGTAGTTCAGTATTGAATATCTCCTCTAAAAGTCTGCTTTTGGTTCTCTACCTTATTTAGAATGTCTCTGAATTATGTAGACTCCTGGACAGATTCTGTATAACTAGGAGAGTGGGAATACTGGTTGACATAGATGGTCTTTTAGTTAATTTTTCTGGTTTTGGTTTTAATAATGTCAGAGGTATTTTTTATACCTTCAGTACCTAAACATCCTTCACATACCTTTGCATGATTCTTTTAATGCCTCTGTAGTTGTGTGGCCTCCAAAGTGCAGTGCTCCAAATCTTTTATACTTTAGTACGTTCATAGCCTAGAAGCTGAAACACAGTAATTAAAAATCCAAGTCCAGTCAAAGGAGAGAGGGTGGTTAGATTTATTAGGAACATATTTGATGTCCTTTATCTTCAAGTATTCTGAAGTGTCATTGGGTTAAAATGTGACTGATAATTCCCATTAAAGAGAACCACCTCTTTTTCTTTGGGACAAAACTCTTTAATTAGTGAGTTTCAGTTTAGGGCAGCTAGGTGGCACAGTGTATAGAGCACTGGATTTGAGGTTAGGAGGGCCACTCAAATATCACCTCAGACACTTAGTAGCTGTATGACCCTGGGCAAGTCACTTAACCCCAATTGGGGCCATTTCCAGTTGTCCTGATATATATCTTGCCACTGGACGCAGATGGCTCTGGATTAGAAAATTAGGTTGACAATCTTGTACAGCACTCCCTCACTTAAATCCAATTCACTGCAACTCATGACATCACCCTGATGTCATGATCCTCTTCTAGAATGAAGCACAAACAACAACAATATCATACCTACTATGCCACATTGCCATATGCTCTTGTTTCCTACTGTAATACAAATTTAAGCCAGAAGGAAGAGGAGCAAAAGGACAAGGGAAGTTCCTATATCCTCATTATTGCACTTTCCCTTAATAAGGTTACTCATTCTCAGTTTTCTCCACTTTAGTGGCTCATTTTCATACCAGTCAAGTTTTACTTTTTTTTTTTTTTGCTGATGAATCATTCAAATCACAAGAGCTCTGGCTCTTGGAGGTGTTTCCTCAGAAAAAGGGGCTAATTAGTCCCTCTGAGGTCCCATCTTAGCAGTCAGCCTCCTTTATCCAACTTGCTCAGCTCAACTGAATTCTATATCGAACTTTGCAAAACCAGGTGCAGAGAAGGTCCCTCTTTAAAGATAGGCTTCCTACGGGCCCTGGCCCAACTTGCTTACAATATGATTCCTGTTTTAGGGAGCTCATGCTGAGAGCAGGATGGGAGGAAGTTCTGAGAGGTATTTGGATTAAGTGACTGGGAAACCAGCTGCAATGTGTTTGATTCTTTAATTGCTAATGGACTCTTTCCCATATAGCCTATCTCCTGTTTGCTAACAGCAATGGGTCTTGTTTCATACTGGACAGTTTTAGTGTCCTGCCTACCTGGAGGAGAAGAAATAGAGTACCAACTATAGGTTAGGAAATGCCCTCAGGCTCTGGTTTGAAGGAATCTGAGAGCCTTGTAGCTGAGAGAAACTAATACTTTACTATAGCAGTAGCCTTCTAACCAGTCTCTCTACCTTCAGTTATTTTCCTCTCCAATACATTTTATATTCAGGTTCCAGAATATTTTTTATAGTAAAACACCACTTTAATTATTTCATAAGCCTTTGTAAAAGCTCTCCAGTGACCTTGCTAGCTTTATCACCTACCATTCATAGATGTTAACACTTCACTAAAGGCATACTTTTCTACCAAATGTCCCTTTGAAGCACTATGTGCTTTCTCATTTCTACAGCTTTGCTCCTATCACCACCCACCTAAAATATATTTTATTTTGTCTTGTCCCTTGCCTACTGAAATTCTATCCCTCCCTTGCGTCTAAACGTTAGTAACTCTGTGCTCCTTCATTGAGTTTTCCCTCACCTCCCTGGTCCACAGTGTTCCCTCCTTTATCTAAAATTATACAACAAGCTATTGTTTGCAATTTCATTTAGATTTTATTCATCATTAAGGAAAATTTACTAAAAATTCTGGAGAATATTAGGAGAAACAGTATTTCATAGGAGATAACATTTAATAAGAGAGACAGTAATAAAACTCCAGGCCTCAGATGACTACAGAAATGTATGAAATATGGTCAATTATTTATTTTTTTTTAGTGAGGAAATTGGAGTTAAGTAACTTGCCAAGGGTCACACAGCTAGTAAGTGTTAAGTGTCTGAGGCCGGATTTGAACTCAGATACTCCTGACTCCAGGGCCAGTACTCTATCTACTGTGCCACCTAGCTGCCCCTAAATATGGTTAATTAAATGACCTAAACATCTTAATGCAAAGAGGCAAATTAGATGTCATAAATACCATTAAAACTTGGTGTGAAGTTACTCATGACTGAAATAGTAGCCTACTCTATTAAAAAGGAGCAGATTAGATTAAAAGGTCTCAGAATAATAGGATTGTATATAAAGAATATCTGGCTCGTAAACTAATTGTGAACTAGATGTGTAGAATATGATGGAGAACACTTTTATAAGAACAGATGGAGGAAGAAGAACAAACATTTTGGTGATAATATATAGTTGACAACCCAGACAGAAGGAAGAAATGAATAATGAGTTCATTCTATCTAATAGTTAATTAGCCTAGCAAGGAGTCATAAAACACCATTAATGGAGTACTTCAATTATCCAAGCATTTGCTGGAGCTCTCTCTTTGCTGAATGAAAATTAGTAGATAAATTACTCACTTACCTTAATGCTAATTTCTTTTTGAAGGTAGATGGAGCAAAACCAGCCATTGCTACTCATGACTTTATTCTGACTAGTAAGCAAGAACTGGTTGTTAAAGGAGAAATGAAAGGAATCTTGGAAGGAAGTGACCACAACATCTTAATGTTCAAGAAAGATATGAAGGAAGAATCTGAAAATAGTCTGACATGCACTTTGGATATTGGGAAAATGCATTTGAAAAAGTTCAAAAAAGTATTGATGGGATTCTATGACCTAAAATTGTTGTCATTCAGTTGTTTTAGTTTTGTCCAACTCTTTATGACCACATTTGAGGTTTTCTTGGCAAAGATTCTGGAGTGGTTTGTCATTTCCTTCTCTAGCTCATTTGACAGTTGAGGAAACAAGGCAAACAGGGTTAAGTAACTTGCCTATGGCCCCATAGCTAGTAAGTGTCTCAGGCCAGATTTCAACTTAGGAAGATCAGTCTTCCTGACTTCTATCCACTGCACCAACTACTTGCCCTCTGATATAAAATTATATAATAGCTATTATCCAAGGAAGTTTTCATGAATAAAATTCTGATGATACAAGACAGACAATTATGGTAGGGAAAACAACAAGGATCTCTCTAAAGACATTAATGTAGATACAAAGGGAACTCATTCATCAACATTTCTATCTATCTATCTATCTTTCTATCTATCATCTATCCATCCATCCATCCATCCATCCATCTATCTATCTATCTATCTATCTATCTATCTATCTATCTATCTATCTATTTTTCTATCATTTATCTATTCAAGTAAAGAAGATGAATGACAGGAAACTGAATTTGAATGCAAAAGTGTGGCTTTGTACACTGGATCAATAGTGTCATGAATATTAGTATAATATTAGTATAAGTTATAGCTGTTATAATAAAAGGTTAAGGTAATGAGAGTTAAGGACCAGGTAAGGAATGCTAAGTGATTTTAAAGTTATGTTTAGAAGAAGGTAGTCAAGAAGCAAAGGGATCATTACTTGAAATGGATAAAATAATGATAATAAATAATCAAGAAAAAGTGAAACTATTAAAGTCTTACTTTTCTTCTGTTTTCTCTGCCAAGGAGAAGAATCTTTAGAATGGGAGGAACAGAAAAAAAATGGTAATAATTCATCAAAACCCAAGGCAAGGGGGCAGCTGGGTCATGCAGTGGATAGAGCACCAGGATTCAGGAGGACCTGAGTTCAAATCCGGCCTCAGACACTTAATACTTACTAGCTGTGTGACCCTGGGCAAGTCACTTAACCTCAACTGGCTCACAAAAAACTAAAAAAAAACCCAAACAAAAACAAAAACAAAAAACCCAAGGCAAATGAGAAGATGTTAAAACATGATCTAACTCTTGGTGCATGGTGAATTGAACTTAAGAAGCCTGAATGAACTACATTCCAGAGTACTGAAAGAACAGGAAGATATGATTGCTGAGTTGTTTCTAATTTTGAAATAGTGGGTTGAATAGGTGAGTTACCCCAGTCCTAAAGAAGGGGAATTGTTCAGATACTAAAAATAGAAAACAAGCAGATCCTTTAAACTAAAGGGAAGTAGCTTTGATTTAAATTTTGGGCAAAATTGTAATTTTTTTTTTTGCAGGGCAATGAGGGTTAAGTGACTTGACCAGAGTCACACAATTAGTAAGTGTCAAGTGTCTGAGGCCAGATTTGAACTCCGGTTCTCCTGAATCCAGGGCTGGTACCTTATCCACTGTACCACCTAGTTTCCCCCAAGAATGTTTTATTAATGGGACAGTTTGCCAGCATTTAGAAAGGGGAGCAGTCAGCACTGAGAGGCAATTGTTGAACAAATCATACCAGATTAAGATTAAATTCCTGGGATTTTTCAGATGTTCAGGTAGATTAAAGCAATGTCACAGAAAATTCATCAAGTTATTTGGAAAGTCTCCTACCATTGTCTTATATACAACATAGGAAGATGTGAATTATATTCATAACCAGGAGAATGATTTAACCCAAGTAGTAATGATTAATAGATTAATCTCAATTTAGAGCATAGCCTTTAGTGAATTTTCTCAGGAATTCATCTTTATCCCTCAGTCCAGTCCTTTTCAGCAAATATTTCTACGAAGACCTAGAGATTACCATAGCAAAATTAAATTAGTAACAATGTTAAAGATATTGGGCATTTTTATTATGGGCATATTATATCCCACACAAAGTAAAACACTTAACTTTAGTTATTTGGCAAGTTGATGGAAAAGGGTGAAAAGAAGGGTAAAGGAAGATGGAGAAAGGGGACTTTCCACCAAAAGATATACATACAACCAGGTCCCTGTTGGGGAAAAGGTGTCATGCCCTTTTTTTTGATGCAATTATCTACACAACCAGCAGGAAAAAGAAGGGACTGGTGACCTAGGTAAGAGCTGTCCTCTTGCTCTAGCATCCAATTTTTTTTTTCCAAATTTTTTGTGTCAATTTTTTATTGTGGAACAACCATGGGTCATCTCATACCATAAGGTCTCACACTGATGTGGAAGAGAGTCAAATGTTTTAGAGCAAAGATCTCACTTGGGTACATCTAATTGTGATACTCCTAATGTAACAATTATTTCTGGAGTGGGATGCATTAGATAGGAGAATGGAAATTCTCAACCTGGATAGTTCTAAATATAAAAGATTCCATATATGAGAGGTTCCAGAAAAGGAATGGTTGGATGTGTGCCTAATGCATAGGCAGTCTGAGAATGGGGAAATGTTAAGTTTTGAAAAGTCATTTTTTTCTGTAATAAATAGCCTTTTTCTGTCCAACATGGAGTAGGTAGCATACTGACCCAAAATTTTAGATGACACAGAACTAGGAGATATAGCTAATATTATTAGGAGAGATAATATAAATCAGCTTCTTTAAAAAACCTATTGTTAATCAAAATGGGCCAAATGTAAGAAGAAATTTAATTAGATGGAATAACTGTAAAATCCTTCATTTGGGTAAAAACCACAACTGCAGAATTATATAATTGAGAATCCTTGGGTAGATAACAGTTTCAGTAAAAAAAAAAAAAGATGTGTACATTTTTATAGAATCAACAAAGAACCAGCAGGATGGTATGACATCCCACAGAGCATATATAGTCTAATTGTATTGATAGAAGTAGTGTCTCTAACAAAGGAGGAACGTTGCACTCTCTCAGATAACATCCAGAATATCATGTTCTTGTCTAGGTACATTATTTTAGGAAGACCAGTGCTAAGCTGGAATGCTACTGGAGAGGAGTGTGATCAATATTGAGAAAACTAAAAATCAATCCTGGTGAGGACTGGTGGAAGGAAAGTGATGTTTCACCTGGAAAATAAAAGGCTTGGTTGGGGTGGGATAAGGGCCAGAGTAGCTTTCTTTATGCATTGAAAAGACTAGCATGTGGAAAATGGATTATATTTCTTTGGCTTCATCCCACATAGAAGTACCCAAAGTTACAGAAAGGAAGATTTTGGGTCAACATTAAAAAAATCTTACTAAAAATTAGAGTATAAGAGCCATTCTGCATTTGATAAATGGTCAAAGTATAGGAATAAGCAGTTTTCAAGGAAAGTCAAAATCTAAGCTATCAATAATCATATAAAGAAAAGATGACCCAAATCATGAATAATTAGAGAAATGCCAATTAAAGCAACTCTGATCCTTTAACTAATGTTTCTCAGATAGGCAAAATTGACAAAAATGGAAAATGATGTATACTGGAGAGTTGTAAGTATATTATTGCAGTTAGTGGAGCTATGGTTTGGTTCAGCCAGTTTGTGTGTGTGTGTGTGTGTGTGTGTGTGTGTGTGTTTATTTATTTTTTGTCTTTTTTATTGAATAGAATTTTATTTTACAAAATATATGTAAAAACAAATTTTAACATCAATTAAAAAATGTTTTCCAACTTCTCTTTCTCCTCCATTCCCCCCCCCCCACTAGAACTCATGCATTTCAAAATAAGTTATACATGAGTGGTCATGGAAAACATTCCCACATTAGCTAAGTTGTGAGAGAAAACAGTAAAAAAAAACCCCAAAACTTCAGATTTAGGAATTGTCAAAGAGAAAAAAAAAATTTTAAATGTGTTCCCGGGGGCAGCTAGGTGGCACACTGGCCCTGGAATCAGGAGCACCCGAGCTCAAATCCGGCCTCAGACACCCAACACCCACCAGCTGTGTGACCCTGGGCAAGCCACCCAACCCCAATTGCCTCACCAAAAAAAGAAAAAAAAAGAAATAAAGAAAAAAATGTGTTTCCATCTATTTTCAGATACTATCACTTCTTTCTCTGTAGATGGGTTGCTATTTTCATAAGTCCTTCAGAGTTATATTGGATCATTGCCTTGCTGAAAATAACCACATGCTTCCCAGCAGATCATCTTACACTATTGCTGTTATTTTGTATACAGTATATTTCACTCTGCTTCAGTTCATGTAGATCTTTCTTGGAACTATGCCTCAAATGTTACTCACTTGTGGGGGCAGCTAGGTGCCACAGTGGATAAAGTACCAACCCTGGGTTCAGGAGGATCTGAGTTCAAATCTGGCCTCAGACACTTGACACTTACTAGCTGTGTGATCCTGGGCAAGTCACTTAACCCTCATTGCCCCACAAAACAAACAAAAATGGTACTAACTTGTGAATATCCTTTGACCTACATCTATACTAAAAAAAAAGTCAATAAAATATATTTTAAAAATCATAGCTACCCTTTTTGTGGTGGCAAAGAACTAGGGAATAATGGGCCATGCTCATCAACTGGGGAATGTCAGAACAAATTATGGTATATAAAAAGCAATGGGATGCAACTCTGGTATAGGAAATAACAAAGAAAATATTTAAGCTAAACCTAGTGTGGAAATTTATTTTGATTTGGGGACCCTACCTTTAGGCTGACATTAGAAAGCCTTAGGCCCTCAGGGTCTCTCCCCCTCCTCCTCAGCTTCATCTGAGCCAAAAAGCCCCATGGGCTGTACAAGATGCCAGGTCAGACAGCTGGGGGGAAAAAGCCCCAGCTCCCTCCGACCTGAGCATAGCATCTCCCCCCTTCCCCCCCACTCCTGCCAGCCACAGCCCTGACTGGCAGAATAGCTTGGTCTGTGGGGGCGCAGGAAGCCCCGAGATTTGAGGGGAGAGGAGAAAAGGTATATATAGACCTGGGAGTTAGATTAGAAGGGATCTGTCAGGGGTTCGGTTCAGACTAGAGACGGGGCTACAAGGATGGAGCGGTTGGGTTCGGACAAGGAGACAGGGGCCTGAGAAGAGGTCAAGAGGGAGGCTGACAAGATTAGAAAGGAGAGATGGGGGACGAGACAAACAGAAACACAGGACTAGGAGCAAAGGTGACAGAAGACAGACTGAACAGGAGGCATCAGAGAGCACAGAAGCGGTCAGCACAGGGTATAGGTTGGAGAAAGTGAAGATTAAGAGGAGTTAAAATAAAGTATCTGAGTGCCCTGAGGCGAGAGGCAGCTAAGGCCCTAATTGTATTCAAGAAGTTCAAAGCACAGCAGGTGGGAAAGAGACTCAGTGGAAAGAGACCACAGGAAAGCAGTCAGGCTGTACGTTTTATTTCCCTGTATTCTTAATTTTCAATAGTATCTCATAAATAGACTCTGCTTTGATTATGTAGTTAAGAGGCTTCTTAACATTTTGCTTATCAATTTGGGAGTGGAGCAGTGTGGTGGAACTTTATAAATGGCCTACATTAAATTAATAGTAGCCAAATAGCCAAACAGTCAAAAGTCCCCAGATTAGTCATCCACAGTTTAGTCCCCCCAAAATTAGGCTGGTCAATTCAAAATATTTTCACACTAGGAAAACATATAAGCTGATGCAAAATGAAGGGAGCTGAATTAGGAGAACAATTTGTAATATAACAACAGAATTGTAAAAATTAACAATTTTGAACCATGTAAGTCCTCTGATCTATACCATGATCAGTTGATTCCAGAGGACTAATGATGCAGCCTGCTATATACACTTCTGTATGTGAGGTGACTGACTATTATGAAGAATGAAACACACGTTTTTAGACAATGCCAATATGGGGATTTAAAAAATTGAATTAATGTATTTGTTATGAGTTTTCCTTTTCTTTTTCCAGTGGGGATGGGAGAAGATAGGAATTTTTTTTTAATTGAAAAAAATAATCCTAACAATTAGGGCTGTCAAAAGGGACCACATTGGTAGCTAATATGTTCTCTATCAGTAGAATTTTCAAAGGAAAACTGGAAAACTTTTTGTCAGAATTTGTGGAAGGGATTCTTTTTCCAGTATCTTTTGGGCTAGGTGACCAGTAAGGTTGCTTCTAGTTCTGCAATTCTGTTATTTATATATAGGCAATATGCTATATTTAAGCACCATGGATTCAAACAAGCAAAGAACACAATGCTTGCTCTAACTAAACTCGCAAACTACTTGGGAAGATAGATGTACACACATAAATTGATAAGTAAAACAGTAAGATTGGTTAAAATGCCAAATGACTGGTAGAGGAATGTAACTAGAGTTTAGAGTAAGAAGTCACAAAGGTCTGAGGGGATCAGTGAAGGTTTCACTTTAGAACATATGAATTGACTTGGTATCATTTCTTACCTTTTCATTTGTTGAAGTAAACTCCAGAAACAATATAGCATAATGGTTAGAGTGCTAAGCTTGGAGTCAAGAAAATTGAATTTCAAATCCCTCCTCTGACTTGCTATCCATGTGACCTTGCAAATCACTTAACCTTCCAGTGACTCAGGAAACACCTGATGTATATTAACCATTGGAGGTAACATGATACAATGGAAAGATCACTGGCTATAAAGTCAGGGTACCTGGGTTCACATTCCACCTATAATGATCACACTCCTGTCACTTTGGCTAAGTCTCTCAACCTGCTTGGCCACTCCCTGATTCCATTTGCTGTATTGTAATCCATATTTCTTCCCCTAACTTTGGAGTTAGAATCTGTTCTGTAAGCTTCCCCCTCCTGTCATCTTATTAGCTTCCATGAATTCAAAGAGCATCTCTATGCTGCTCTACAGTCCCCAGATGTATAGACCCAACCCTAGTTTCTCTTGAGCTCTAGTCTTTGCATCATCAGAAGCCCATTTAATATTTCAAATGGGATGTCCTGTAGCATTTTACATTCAACACATTCAAAACAAAAATTATCCCTCTCCCTAAGTTTTCTGTTTCTGTAAAGGGTTATACAATCGTTCCAGTCTCTCAATTCCATCACATCACTCAAGATTATTCTTATGTCTTGAATCCTCTTTATCCCATCAGTTGCTAAATCTTGTAGATTCAACCTGTACAGAATCTATTATTCCCAACTCCTTCTTTTCAATTATATGACAACCACCTTTCAGGCTCTCATTACCTCTAATCTAGAATATTTCAGTAATTTCATATTTTCCCTTTCACTAGTTTCCCTCCTCCACAATCTATTCTATAAAACTTTCTAAATGACTTTCCTAAAGAACAGGACTGATCATGTCCTCATCTAAGAATCTCCATTAACTTCCTAGTCCCTCTAGAACAAATTGAAAGTCCTTCATTTGGAGCCTTCATATGGCTCCAGCTAACCTTTCTAGTCAAATTGACCCACTTGCTGTTCCCCATACATTTCATTTCATCGCCAGTCTTGTCTTTACATAGAGTGTTCTCCACATTTGCAATATACATCCTTGTCAACCTGACCTTTTAGAATCCTTAGCTTCCTTCAAAGCTTAATTCATTTATCACCTCTAATAGGTAGTTTCTCCTGATCTCCTCAGTTGTTAGAGCTCTTCTCATGTTATTTATTTTGTAAATAATCTGTATTTAATTTTCTATGTATATGTGGTTTCCCCCCAATGGAATGTTAACTCTTTGGGAGCAGGGACTGTTTCATTTATGCTTTTATTTTCTCAGTGCCTATTATAGTGTATAACACATAGTTGGTGCTTAGCAAATGCTCATTGAATTGAATTAAGTTCAATGGAATGTCCTTCCTAATCTATTCCTTTCACAACTCATCAAAACACTCTTGATGTGGTGTGAACAACATAGATAATAGCTAGGTTAACTTCTCTCTTATACTAAACACTATGCCTCACTTAATGCAACCAAAGATTACATAAACTTTTTATGTAACTGCCTCAGAATACAACTGCCTACTCTCTCACAATATAACTCAGTGATACCATCAAAATCCTCCATTGTTTTAGATGAATTGCTGCCAAATCATGCATTTCCTATCTTGTACTAGTGAAGTTGATTTTTGGAACCACAGTGTGACTCTTTTATCCACCTTAAATTTCATTAGTTTCAGTGGATGTTCTAATATATCAAGATCTTTTGAATTCATTTCTGCTTTCTTTTCTAGTTTTGTGTCATCAACAACTTTGATAAGAAAAATATCAATGTCTTTAATTTTTTAATGCAAATGCTACATGAAAAAGGGCTAAACACATATACAAAGGACACTTTTTTGGGGTAGAACTCCCTTTGTGTTTGTGTTCCCTCATTTCAGAATCCATCTAATTAAATTATAATCTAACCTGAATTATTCCATATTTTCTTCAAGCAGGAAAGCATGTATCATCTATTTTGCTAAAGGCTTAGTAAACTGTTTCAACTGTATCCCTGAATTCATTCCAATAATTATGTCAAAAACAGAAATGGGGTTAATCTGTCATAACTTGTTCTTGAAGAAATCATGCTGTTTTATGGAAACAACTTACTTTTCCTAGATGTACACTAATTATCACATAAATAATGATTTTCAGAATTTCACAAAAAAGATATTATTTGTTGTCTATAGTCTGCAGTTTCCATTGTATTCCCCCTTTTAGAAAATCAGGACAAAAAGGCTATTCCCCAATGTTGTGATACATTTCCTGTTCTTCATAATTTTTCAGCTATCATTAATATTTTCTCACTAGTTAACATTGCCATTTCTTCAATTACCCATGGATGGAATTCAAGTGGGCCTGGTGATTAGAACTCACCAGATGCAACTAGATGATTTATTATTATCTTTCTATTATTCTAGAGCAGAGCTTCTTAATTTTTTCCACTTGTGATCTCCCTTTGCCTGAGAAATTTTTACATGACCCCAGGTAAATAGATATATAAAGTAGGTATACATAATCCTTTACTGTTGCCAAATTTTACATGACCCCCCACATTCAGTTACTTGACCCCATAAGGGGTCGGGCCAGAGTTTAAGAAGCTTTGTTCTAGAGTATCAATTCCATATTATTTCTATGCTTTTCAGTGCAAAGATCAGTTTCCCATTAATATCGATGCATACACACAAACACATATGGTTTCTCTATTGTGTATTTGTTTTTTCTAATGTTGTATTTGATTTTGTATATTTTAATTCTCCTATTGTTGGTTTTATTTGAAACCTAATTTCATTTTTAATTTCTCTTTTCAGTGTTTTATTCTTCTTTTAAACCGTTCTAAAATGTTATTATTGCTATTTTCCTGGGACTTCTGGAGATTTCAAAAATTTTCTTTTTTAATTGTGAAATGTACATTCATTTTTCTCATATTATAATACTTGTTAATTGTGCTCTGTTCTCTTTTTTAAAAATCAATTCTGCTATCTTTATTAGCCTTTCTGTAGGTGTATCTGTTTGAGAATTAGATTTTTCACTCAGGGTTTCTCCCTTTAAAATTTTGGTTTATGTTCTTTGTACTCAGTCACTTCTCCACATTTTTCCTCTTCATTCTTTAATACCTTCACTTCATATTTCTGTAAAGATTTTCTGCAATTGGGCAATTTTAGCTTTTTTGACTTGAGCGAGGTGGGAGGAGGTGTCCCTGCACACAGTAGACTCCAGAGAGAAATGTCTGACACAAGCTGGGCTTTAGTCACTTTTTCTCCATACATATAGATTTTTCACCCTCTTGGTTCCCCTTCTCCCAGTACTGCATTGCCCTTAATTTCCTATAGTATTTTCTGTGACTATAAAAGTCACAGAAAAGATGTCTTTAGAGCCGTGGTTAACAAACTACAGTTTAAAGGCCAAATTTTCCCAGCCTGTTTTTGTTTGGACAGTGAGCTAAAATTGTTTTTACATTTTAAAATACAATAAAACTTTATTTTAAAAGGGCATCCTTTTCTGATATCTACTTCAAGTTTTTTAATTTGTCACAGTGGAAGAATTGATGTATATTGCATATTGGAGAGAGTACTTAAAATATCAGGAGACATGATTTTGTCATTCATTTTCTGTGTGGTTGTAAGCTATTCATTTACATACTGAGACCTTCATTTCCCTCACTTTTAAAATGGGGATGATGCTATCTGTATTGCCTGTATCTTAGGTTTATGAGACTCAAATGAGATAATGTATATGAAAATATTTTGTAAAGCATGACATGATATTTTTTTATGTGAGAAGTGTTTAATAATAAAAAGCTTCATCATCATCACCATTATCATTTTTAAATCTCATTCTATCAATAGAAATAGGATTTAATTTACCTAGATTCCTTCAGGGTCATAAGATCACAGATGTGAACCTATAAAGGACTTTAGAGGTCATTAAGACCAATTTTATGGGTGCTGAAAACGAGCTTCAGAAAGGTCAAATCATTGCCCAAAGTTACACAGGTAATAAGTATCAGAGGTGGGATTTAAACCAAGATATTTATGACTCCAAATCCAAGAGTCTATTCACTGTGCCATGATGCCTCCCTTATGAGGTCTTGATAGGTAAAGAGTAGAGAAACTCACAATTTACTGGGCTAAGTCAGTTCAAGGGGGAATATCACCATTATTGGATTTAGCCATGGAAACATATATCCATGGAAATCCTGCTGGCTCTAGCACTGATAGACAAGCTTCACTTTAGACCTGATGGATTTCTGCTGAAACAGCAATTGACAAGATTAAACCAGTGTTTACAAAATCAGAAGACTGCTCAATTTTCCCCCAAGTGGAAATCTCATTTATGAGCACTGTCTAATAATGATTGGACATCAGTCCATCCATCCTGACACCCGATCACTAAATGAAACCTTATAATTTTGATGTCAACTGAATCATTACTTCCAAGTTATATGTCTCTCGGGCACTAGATAATATTTGCGTCTGTAAGTCAGTGAGAGGCTGAATTTCACATTGAGGCAATTGAAAGAGGAATAAAAAAGCAATATGACCATCTGTCTGATAGTTTGTTTAGGATATTTTCTTTATGTTTACAAACATTTAATTCTCTAACCTAAATCCCATTTCTGTTTTACATAAACATGCATACCTAGTTTGCCCACACCATTCCCTTTCCAAATTTTTGGCACCTGTACTGTACTGTACTGCTGTGTGTCAGACAGATTCATCACCAGAGGAGGCATAGACATAACATCAGGCCTGCTGTTAGCCAAAGCTGCATTTTTTTGTTTTTGGCTCAAATGTATGAGAAGCCTTATGGGAAGTAGCATGATGTAGTGGAATAGGGGCTGGATTTAGAATCAGAGGACTTGGGTTAAATCCCTTCTTTGCTACTTACTGTGTATGTGACCTTATAGGTAAGTCACATAACCTTTCTAGGCCTTAGGGTTTTTTTTTTTTTTTTTGTATATAAAAATGAAGAGATTGGACTAAATAAGTGGTACGAAACTTAAATGACAATGAAGATTACTAAACCATACATAAGGATTCCTGTGGGCTGCATATTGATTTAGAAAATGTGGTAAAATTATTTGTGGTAAAGATTAATATTGAAAGTTTTAGCTGAATCATTTGGGAAGGGCCACACCTGGCCCACCCTGAGATTGTGCATGCTACTGAGCAGCTTTTGAAGGACTTCCCCTTTTGGGGGAGGAAGACACCAGACCTCCCCTTTTGGGGGAGGAAAAAAACTGAATGTGACTGGAAGGGAGGGAACTTCCAGTAGGAGGGACGTGTTCAAAAGTTCACTCTCTTTCAGCCTGGGGAATCAATCTGGTGGTGGTCCTGGACCTGGTGGAGGCATGTGTTTACTGACCGGGGTTTGGTCAGTTTTATGAAGGAAAACCCTAAATTCGTTTGAACTAGCTTAATTGGGAATGCTCTGGGAATGCTCTGGGATTGCATAGTTTAAGCTTCAAATTAAGACTATCTGTATTTCTACTTCCTTATTTCCTTAATTTGTTTCACCTTTGTGGTTTAATTAATTCCCAAGTAATAAAACCTGATCCTTTATGAACCAAAGCTCAGAGGCTCCTTTTTTTATTGGCCTGGGAGGAATATATAAAAAGGAAAGTTCAAAGGGGAGGTTAAACCTAAAAGAGTCCCTCATATTTCTAGGACCCCAATGTTAAGGCAAGTCACCCTAATAATGCTCTGTATATCAAATTTCAGCCCTCACAGTAAACCACACCTTAATATTATCTATGTTCTACTGTGGCATGACTATGAACAGTCAGTTGATGCAGTGGATAAGGAATTGGGATTGGAATCAGAAAGACTTATTTTTATGAGTTCAAATTCAGCATCAGACACTTACTAGCTGTGTGACCCTGGGGAAGTCACTTTATCTTGTTTGCCTCAGTTCCTCATTTGTAAAATGAACCAGAGAAGGCAATGGCAAACTACTCTAGTATCTTTGCCAAGAAAACTGAAAAATGTTGTCATGGAGAGTCAGAAATAACTGAACAACAAAATATTCTACTACATTTTTATTGATTATGCTAAACATTTACCAATTATATTTTAATCTGGTTCCATAGCACTTGGGAGTGGTGTAGGCAGCATGTTTGATACCACTGGGTTAGATGATCTTTCATGTCCCTTCTATAGCTTTAAATCTGTGGATCTTTGTTTATAGAGAAGTCTCAAGTATTCAGGAACTGATTATTAAATTTGTGATTATCAATAATGAGTATTTAATTTTCCAGATCCCTACTCTCCTTCTATTCTCTAGCCTCAGGACATCAGTTATGAAAATACCCAAGTGCTTATTAGCACTTACATTTCCTCCCAACTTAATAAAAATAATCAAAAGCAATCTGATAACTATTGAGAAAAGGTTTTCAAGCTTTTGGTGAGATGATGGAGCTTTTTAGACAAGATGAGACATAAAGATCTTTTTTTGTGGGGCAATGGGGGTTAAGTGACTTGCCCAGGGTCACACAGCTAGCAAGTGTCAAGTGTCTGAGGCTGGATTTAAACTCAGGTCCTCCTGAATCCAGGGTCAGTGCTGTATCCACTGTGCCACCTAGCTGCCCCGCCACCCCCCCAAAGAGCTTTTAAATAAGTTTATGAACTATTGCTAATTACCTTTACCAAGCATTTATAGCAATTCCCAACCACTGTAGAAACTCCTGTTTTGTGCAGCCAGGATGCTTTAAAAATTGCTCTCTTTGTCAATTGAAAAGACAAAATGGGCGTAATCAGTAGGCATGGAACATATACTCATAGAACCTCAGAATGCTAAGATGGCCTCAAAGGCTACTGAGCCTAATCAGTTCTGACTACGAAGCCCCTCCCTCTATAACACATCTGATAATCTGGACATCCAGCTTTTGCTTGAATACCTATTATGAGAGGAAAAACATGATATTCTGAGGTAGCCCATTCAGCTTTT
The DNA here is from genome assembly GCF_019393635.1 of Dromiciops gliroides. Taxonomy (NCBI): domain Eukaryota; kingdom Metazoa; phylum Chordata; class Mammalia; order Microbiotheria; family Microbiotheriidae; genus Dromiciops; species Dromiciops gliroides. The sequence goes on from NC_057862.1 coordinate 552,622,138, forward strand.
GAATAGCTGTAATTGTTGGGAAGGTTTTCCTTATAGCAAGTCTTAATTTACATCTCTGCAACTTTCATGCAGTAGGCTTTTGTTCAACCTCTCAATTCCCAGCAGAATAATACAATCCCACCTCCTTCATATAGCTTTTTAAATACTTGATGTCATACATTTTTTTAAAGGAGATAAACTGGAGATAGTTTATTTTTATTTGTTTATTTATTTATTTTGGTGAGGCAACTGTTGTTAAGTGACTTGCCCAGGGTCACACAGCTAGTAAGTGTCAAGTGTCTGAGGCCAAATTTGAACTCATGCCCTCTTAAATCCAGGGCTGGTGCTTTATCCACCATGCCACCTAGCTGCTCAGTTGTCATACATCTTTATACCCTCTCCCACTCTTCCTCAATTTTCTCTTGTTCAGGCAATGACCATAGTTACTTCCTTCCTTATACTTATGATTTCGAGACTCCTTGACACCATGGATGCCTTCTACTATACACTCTACAACTTATTAATACCATTTTCAAATGGTAATGCTCAGAATTAACTGTGATTCTACAGATGTGGTCTTGGTGTCCCTAGTACAAGGTTAAGATGTCTAAGACTTCATTAATTTTTTCATTGCCATATGATATTTTTCAGAAAGGCAACATTGCATAGGGAATAGAGGCTGGCTTCAAAGCCAGGAAGACCTACATTCATTTCCTGTCTCTAGTACATACTTGCTGAGCAAGTAAGTGACCTAATTTCTTAATGTTCTAAACTGCAAAGAAGTTGCCAACCTGAATTGGTAGAGGGAGTTTCCTCTAGTTCCCAATTCTTGTGAAACCATAGGTCCAGTCCTTATTCCTATCACACTATTGAAACACATGGAGCTTTAGTCCACTAAATACCCCAGATTCTTTTTTTTGTGGTCAAAATGCTTTTCAGGTAGGCTTCTTAGATCTTATACTTAGAAAGTTGAGTTTTCAAACATTTAAAAAATTTTCAATTTATCCCTATGTAATTTCATCTTATTATGTTTTACAGCCCATTATATATTTATTATGTTTTATAGCCCATTGCAATTTGGGAGATTCTGTCATCCAATAAGATAGCTCACCTCAATTTTTATTTGTCATCTGCAAATTAGATAAGCATGCCATCTCTACTTTTAGATGTCTTATCTAGTGGCCTGCTGGGCAAGCGAGGTGTTGCAGTGGATAGAACATAGGCCCTGAATTTGGGAGGACCTGAGTTCAAATGAGACCTCAAGACACTTACTAGCAGTGTGATCCTGGGCAAGTCACTTAACCCCAATTGCCTTAAACACCCAGGGCCATCTCAAATCAAAGTGATATATATCTTGCCACTGAACCCAGATGACTGTGAAGGGGAGAGTGAGGAAGGTGACTTTGCACAGTCCTGCCTAACTTAAATCCAATTCATTGCAAGTCACAATATTACCCCAATGCCATGGTCCACTTTGAGAGCAAAGGAGCAACAACAACAAGCAGTTTGCTAAAGTCTAGGTAATACAGACAAGATTCCTGTGATCTTCTACTTCAGCACAAAACAAAACAAATTAGCTAGTCCTATTTTGGAAGAGAATATTTGGAGGAACTCAAACAATGGGATTTATCCCTGCCTACCCTTCTCCCTGTTTCCTCTCTCTCTCTCTCTGCCCCACCTCCACCCCGCCCAATCTGCAGTACCCAAAGATGCTCAGAATAGATGAAGCTCAGAACAAATTCTGTCTTTGGAGACTGTCATTGTAGGTAAAAAATAAGAGGAAGAGAAATACTGAAGTCACTTCATTCTGTTTCAAAATGAAAAGATCTTTCCAGGACAATGGCTGCCTCCCACTTCTAATTATGAAAGGCATTCTTCAAGGAGAGATGAACGATTAGCTTCCTTATGTCAATTTAGAGAGATATTCTAGCTCTTTATCAAATTCTTTAGCTAATTCAGCTCTTTAGCAAATACTTAGCTAACCTTAGCCGACTCCACTTACCAAGATGCTTTAGAAACTACTTCAAATAAGAATAAAAAATATATTCTGCCTAATGTGTCAGGATTATCCAAGAAGAAGTAGCATGTGTTAGATGTAGGAAGCTGACAAATAATTTATTATTACTATATACTCCCTAATGGTGAATCTGCATTTCTTTAATTCCAATATGTCAGCCCAAATGGGGACTTACTTGCCTGGCTGTTACAATATTGCCAAAGCAATGTGTTCATCTCAAGCTTCTCAGACCTTCTCTTCCCCATCTCTTTAGCTCAGAATCTTTCATTTTACCTTACTTAGAAAATTGAGGCCATTCTTCTTCATCTTAAAACACCTTTGTATCATTTCCCACAGTTCGGTGGCTCAGTGGATAAAACCCTGAATTCAAATCTGAACCTCAGATTCAGATAGTAGCTGCATGACACTGGGAAAGTCACTTAACCTCTGTTTAAGTCTTTTCATCTGTAAGTAGGGATAATAATAGCACCTACTTCGGGTTTTGGGCATGATCAAATGAGATAATAACTATAAAACAACTATAAAATCCTTTGCATAATGCGTGGCACTTGGTAAAAACTATGTAAATTTTAGCTAATATTCTTGTTATTCTTATTCTTAATATCATCATCATCATCAGTCATCATTTCCCCAGTTTCTGACAAAGAGGTGACCGCTATTCATGACAAAGCCAGCACCTTTACATGTGTACTTGATGCCATCCTCTCTCACCTTCATCATACCCTCTCCCACCCATAAAATCCTATTTCCTAATACCTGCTGTTTTTCCCCATTGCCTTCAAATGTATTCAGTTTTGTCCTATTATTAAATAACAAGAAATACCGGACTCTACTATCTTTAACATTCTTTAAAGCTATAATTCTGTCTCCATTTCTTAGGCAAACTCCTTGTAAAAGATGTTTAGACTTGTTGCTTCCTATTCGTCTCTTCATACTCTTTCCTTGCTATATGGCTCTGCTTCTTTCTCTCCTCAAAAATACCAGAATTACCAGATTATTTATTCTCGATATATTTGCTGAATTTGATATTGTTGACTACCCTCTTCTGCTGGATATGATCACTTCTCTGGTTTTCATGATACTATTGGTTCTCCTTCTGCCTGTCTAGCTCCTCCTCCACATCCTTTCCTGATTGTTCATTCATATCACACTTCTTAATAGTAGGTTTTCAGAAATATTCTGTTTTGGGCCCTCTATAGTCCTCCCTATATACTTTCCCCATTGGTAACTTCATAAACTTCCTCATAAAACCCCTCAAAAATGGGTTTGATTTCCAATTCTCCAATTGATTTCTATATTTATATATCCAGCACTAGTCCTTTCCTGAGGTTAGGTACGATATAACAGATTGTCTATTGGACATTTCAAACTAAATGTCCCAGAGATGTCTCAAATTCAATACATTTTAATCTGAACTAATTATCTCCCCCCACACCCTTCACACTTTATGTCAAAGGAACCTCTATCCTTGTTCATAACTTTGGAATTATTCTTGATTCCTCATTCTCCCTCACCTGATTTCAAAGAGCTGCCAAATCTTTCCCTTCATACCTCCACAGCAACTCACAATACACAAATTCCTCTCCATTTACACACCTAACACCACAGTTTAGCCATTCATTACCTCTTGTCTAGATCAATGTAACAGCCTCCTAACCTTGCTTCAAATATATTACTATTCTATCCTCTGCTACACACATCGTTGCCAAAATAGTTTCTCTTAAGTGCAGATCTGACTATTTAACTCCCAAACTCAATCAGATCTGTTGGCTTCAGATTGCCTCAACGATAAAATATAAGCTCTTCTCTTTAGTTTGTTAAATCCTAGAGATGTGACTTCAGCACATCTTTCCAGATGGGTTGGACATTATTCTGTGTCCCAAACTAAGCAATTCCACAAAGTGGCTCTTTCTCTGTTCCTCATTTTATATTCCATATCTTAACACAGTCCCTTTGCTCTGGCCATCCCACATGCTTGTAATGTACTTTCTTCCTCTCTATACCTTAAGAACCATCATGAAGTCTTTCTTGGCCCTTCAACTGCTAGGGCTCTCCCTTATAAATTATTTTTTCTTATATATAAATGAACTAGCAATTGAGGGGATGTAACTAGATCTGTGTGGATGGATAGATGATAGATAGACAGACAGATAGATAGATGATAGATACAGTATATTTATATGTATACATGTGTGCATGTGCACATACACATATACGTGTGTGTGTGTGTGTGTGTGTGTGTGTGTGTGTAGTTGTTGTTCAGTCCTTTCAGTTATATCTGATTAGTTGTGATCTCATTTAGGGGTTTTCTTGGCAAAGATACTGGAGTGGTTTTCCACTTCTTTCTCCAGCTCATTTTACAGATGAAATAACTGAGGCAAACAGGGTTAAGTGACTGTCCAGGATTACACAGCTAGTATGTGTCTGAGTCCAGGTTTGAATTTAGGTCCTCCTGACTCCAGGCTGGGCTCTTTATCTACTGCACCACCTAGTTGCCCCTCTCTCTCTCTCTCTCTCTCTCTCTCCTCTCTGTATATATGTATAATATATATGCATACAGACATATATATGTGTAAATAATTTATGTGAATATATTTGTTTTCTCCTCCATTGGAAAGCAATCTTCTTGAGAATCATTTTATTCTTTGTACTTGACCTGCCAGAACTTTGCTCAGTAATACTTAGGTAATAAATTTTTGACTAATGAATCTCAATAATGAATTATAGACCAGTATATACCTGGAAAGTAGTGATGGTGATGACTGAGAACAATGAGAAATGGAAGACACCAGCTTCATTTTGCTAATGTGTTGTGGGCCTTGCTTTCATGTGACAAGGATTTCACATTTCCTATTCAATGAAAACTCATGACAGAGAACACTCTGCATGCATACATCAAACTTGTCTTTCAGGTGAGTAAAGCCTGACCTAGTGAGAAGAAAGAAACATCTTTCAATTCAATGAAAAAATGCTCATATTGACTGTTCAGGAGTTTAAAGATAACCTGATTGAATGGCTAAAGTTTTTTAATTTTTAGACCATTATTGGTTTTGTGTAGTTATAACCTCAAGGCTATTTGGTCATTGTGGTGCCCTGAGACTCCTTTCTGTATACTTTTGGGAAGTAGTTTGTCCTTACCATAGCACCTTGTTACCTCTCAAATGTATCCCTATTTAGGGATGGAGTGTTGTCAAAGGTAATGGCTCAATGTGTATATTTTTAAAGAAATTTGAGATGCTATACTACCCCAAGAGTTCTTTCATGGGTAAATAGATGACACCTAAATCTACTTTTAAGTTTTACCCTTTATTAAAATGTTTATGTGATGAAATAGATGTCTATTACATATTCAAATTAGAGACAATTGAGAAAAAGCTATTCATTTCTCTTTGGGGAATCCTTTACTTATTATCTTGGGCAATACCAACACTTTTCAGTAGACCACTGCATTTTTTTCTACCTCTTTCCATATAGTAAGCTCTTAATAATTGCCTATTGAGTGGTAGATTGGTTATGCACTGTGGATTGAGCCCAAATTCTATTTCCAAATCTTTCCCCATGATATCACAAACCACCTGGCTATGATCTCCTTTTTGCTTTCAAAGCACTGTGGTATTGTGACTAGAGTACTGGACTTGGAATCAGGAAGACCTGTGTTTAAATCTTGCCTCACAGAGCAGCTAAGTGATGTGACCCAAGGCAAGTCAATTAGCCTTCAGGTCTCAGTTTCCTCATCTATAAAATGAATGTGGTTGGACTTGATGAGTTCCAATGTCCTTTCTATCTCTGAATCTATTATTCTTCAGTTATCCAGATTACTCATTTTTAGTTAAAAGTATTTACTCTTATTCTTGGAGCCTTCTTCCTGGCTGTACTCCTTCAACTTACCAAGTCTTCTTTTCATGTAAAAAGTTGTTATAATTTACCATCTCTTCAAAGCACCATAAACACAGACCCCTCTGTTTTATAAAATGTGGACATCAATTATTTCATCTATGTTCTTATTTAGTGGTCATCTGAGGAAGCCCTTGGAATCTGGGTCAGTGATGCTTAGAGTCTAAAGCCTCCCAGAAGGCAGGTCCCTGGACTTCTGTGAGTACAAAAAGAAGCTTAATTCATAATGTGGTCATAGACTTTTAGAGCTGGTAGGTGCCTTGCAAATTTATAGAGTTGGAAGGGAATTCAGAGACTGAAATCAAGCCTCCTCATTAAACAGACTCCTCCCACTTGTTGCCTGTTGTGGTTGAGGGAGTGATTTCTGCTGAATACAAAGGCTGCAAAAGTTCGGACTGATGCTAATTCAGGCTATTTTTAGCAGTTCTGGCTGTGTAGTCAATGGAAAAAAGGCTCCCTTCTTTTGTGGGAGGGTAACACAGAGTGTCCATGTATTCTCCATTCCTCCAGTCTTTTCAAAACAGCTCACCAGTGTCTTCCACATAGATGACACCATTTTAAGCAAATTGATGCTATCTGCACATATATCAGGTACCCCATTCCACTTAACATAGCGGCAAAACTAAAGATGAAGCAAATGCCCAAAGTTTCTCTCCTTCCCTCCCTCTGTCCATCCCTCCTTTCTCCTTCTCTCTCTCTCTCTCTCTCTCTCTCTCTCTCTCTCTCTCTCTCTCTCTCTCTCTCTCTCTCTCTCTCTCTCTCCCCCTCTCTCTCGTACTCCTTTTATAAACCATAGTTTCAAGAATGTGGTTCATTGTGAATTTGATCAAAATTGTTATTTCCTGTGTGACTCTGGGCATGTCACTTAACCCCAACTGCCTCACCAAAAAACAAAACAAAAACAAAAACAAAAAAACCCTGTTATTTCACGTGCTAAACTGTCGCAACTTCTCACCAGCAGCATTGTTCCCTCTGAGATGCTTCCACCTGACAGCTGGTTCTCTTGATTGATGAGTCCTTGGCCAGGACTGTCTTTAAATGATGAGCTCACTGGACTCCAACCTCAACTAACTCTCCAGATGACTGCACCATCTTACCAACTCTAAGTTTTCCCTTCGCCTCACATCTATCTCCACCCCTCCAGTTCCCCTTTAAATTTTGTCTTTCTCTTTTATTATGCAAACTCCTCAAGAGCAGGGCCTGTCTTTTTGGAGTTATATTTGTATTCTCATCCTTTGGAACAACTCCTGGAAAATGGCAAATGTTTAATAAGTGTGTTCATTCTCTACCTAGATTTCATGAAACTGAAGTACAGAGATTAAGTGACTTGCCTAGGGTCACATAGATAGTAATATATAATGTGGCATTTGATGTAAAACCTTTCTAACTCTAAGTCTATTGCCCTATTCATTATACCATTCTGCCTCTCAATCAAAATAACCAAATTCAGATTTGCCCTCTTTTATTGAGAGGAAGTTAGGCAGTGAAATGGATAAAGTGCTGGGCCTGCAATGAGGAAGACAAGTTCAAATATGACCTCAGATACTTCCTAAGTGTGTGATCCTGGGCAATGTAGTTAACCTCTCCTTGCCTTGGTTTCTCCATCTATAAAATGGGCATGATAATAGTACCTACCTCCCAGGGTTTTTGTGATATAATAATTGTTAAATATTTAGCACAGTGCCTAGCACATAGTAAGCACTATATAACTGTTAGCTATTATTATTTACAAATGGGGAGACTGAGGCCTGGAATGAGTAGTTGATGGGTTCAAATTCACATTGCTAGCTAGTGGTAATGCTGGGATTTTATCTTTGTTCTCTTGAAACCAGGACTAGTAGCCTTTCTTCTGTCTCATGATATCTCAGCTTGAAGTGAAAGGGCATGAAATCATTGACTTACCCAACAAGTTTGGGAAGGAGGGATTGCAGGACATAGAGAGGCTGTGGAGGACCTGAATGTGTGTGGGGTTGACAGGAGAAAGGCTCTGCCATCATGGCTGTATTCAGTTTGTTTGCTTCTAGTTGGACAACCACTGGTCATGTTTTAAATGTGGCATGCAATTTGAAGGGCGGGATCAATTTGGATCACTTTTCTTAATAGTCAGCTCAATTGCCATATTCTTCACAAAGCCTTTCCTGATTTCTCTCCTGCTCCCAATCCAGTCCAGTTTGTTCTCTTTTTAATTTTTCTTTTTCTTTTTTTTTTTTTTTTTGCGGGGCAATGAGGGTTAAGTGACTTGCCCAGGGTCACACAGCTAGTAAGTATCAAGTTCCTGAGGCCGGATTTGAATTCAGGTCAACCTGCATCCAGGACCAGTGCTCTATCTACTGTACCACCTCACTGCCCCTCTTTTCAATTTTTCTTTGAGTGCTGTGGAACTCTCCTTTGCCCCACATGTATTTTATCTCATATGATCTGTATGGGAGTACTAGGAACTTCTAACTTGGAGTCACCAGAGCTGAATTCAAATTCAAATTTTGTTACTTCCTATCTTATGTGACCTTGTCAAATTATTTCATACACCCCACCCCCTCCCAGGGATTTAAATTCCATTTCTGTACAATGAGGGTTTGGGGCTTCTTGATGTTTAAGGACCTTCCTAGATCTGGGTGCATAACTTAGATCCTATTTATGTTAACACTTTTGAGTAATGACCATGGATAGTTGTACTCTTGGTATACTCTGACAAATAAGCCGTTGTGTCAGTTGGTTTTGATCATCTGCTTTTCTTTAGTACAAGGATGGATTATTCCTCTTGCTCCTCCCAAATCCCCTTTCCAATCCCCTCCTCTAGCCATTGGAGAGATGGGAGAAGTGTCAGGAAATGGCATTGGTGTTTTTTTAAAAAGGTGGACATTGGAGGCAGCTAGTTGGTGCAGTGGATGCCCCTGGATTCAGGAGGACCTGAGTTCAAATCCGGCCTCAGACATTTGACACTTAATAGCTGTGTGACCCTGGGCAAGCCACTTAACCCTCAATGACCCACCAAAACAAAACAAAAAACAAACATAAAGAACAAAGTAAATAAATAAATAGATAGATAGATAGATAGATAGATAGATAAATAAATACATACATACATAAATAGATAAGTAAATAAATAAATAAGGGGGACATCAATAAAATTTTTGGGAAAGATGCCACATAAATCCATGATAGGCCCTCAATTACTGTCCAGTTTTCAATCCTAGTGATCATACTACCAATGTCTCTTACAAACATACACTTTGGCCATTCAAACTTGAGCCTGTTAGTGATTGCAAGCCAAGGAGGGCAGGGACAAGCATGGCCTCCTCATTATAGGACTTTTCCCAAAGGTTACTTTGTATCCTCTGGAGAGGTAAATGAGGAGTGAACGGTGGTTGGCACAGGCAAATTGGAAGGCTGCTTAATTGAGTCACTTAAAATTCAAAGATCCATGTGAATGAGATTGATGAACTAGAGTACTGTGCCAAGGAGGGGCTTGATTGCTGCTGGGTTTTGATTTATTGGTTGTCCAAACTTTCCTAGGGCCCTCTCCTGTTTTCTATGAGAGTTGGATCCTCTTTAGCAGTACCACTATGTCTTTGTGTGGACTCTTGCCCACAGTGCAAAATGAGTCCCTGGATTTATTGGCAACCCTGTGCTTATACCCACCACCACTTTCTATGGATCTTCTAAGGCCAAGCCTGCATTATGAAGTATACCTTTGCCAACAAGAAAATGGAAGTGTCCATCAAGTGCACCATGGAAACAACGCTCTGCTGCCCTTTTCACTTCTCAAGTAGTTGGCTTTCTTTTTTTAAGTAAGTAAATAAAAGTAACCAAGAGGACATTTTATAGTCAGTCTTCCTATCATTTTTGGATACTTTAGAGTACAAAGAAGTAGCCTTGGCACTTTGGAGGAAAAGAAAATGTTTGTTCATTGGTGTGTTTCTCTAGAGGAAGGGAACTTACTACAGACTAGGTGTCTGTCTGTTGTACTGCGTGTGCAGGTCTTTCTGTAGCAAATAAAGAGGTTGGATTATTATCGGTAGGAACTTTGATTCTTGGGAGAGATTCTTAGAAGTTTCAGGTAAAAAGAAAGCAAATAACAAAAACAAGAAAAAGTAACATGAAGAATCCTACCTTTCTTCCTTACCCATCATTCACCAAAGGTGTTCCATGGATAAGCAAATGAGTTATCTTACTTTGCAAAGCAATAACCAAGGTACTTTGGAAGACCTCTTCTTAGCAAATGTGCATCCCGGAAGCGCAAAGAGCTTTGTGTCATTCAAGCACTTTAAAAAATGTTCTAATGCAGAAATCATGAAGGGATCCAATACAGAGAAGAAGTGATTGTGTCAGTTTGTTAATAAGGAAACTTTTTAGTGGGGAGACACATTTGTAACGTAGTTGTAATAAAATGGCTCTGCTTCTACATCTTACTAGCAGGCACTTGATTTTCTTTTACTGTTTCCTCCCATTTCCCTGGATGTCTTTCTATTGCCATAAAATATTTTAATTTCATCCACATTCCTCTTCACTTTGTCTGTTGTTGAGTTCTCTGGACTGACTTAAAGGCTGTCTAAAGTAGAATCTTAGAAATGGGGAGGGAGGAGGACCTTAGGAATGATTTAGTCTAATCTCTCACTGCAAGCAGCATGTCTGAAAGGTAGAAAGTTTATCAGCTTCCTTACTCTCTTTTGTAGTACTTACAATACATTGTGTAAATGTTGTATCTCCCCAGGAGAATGTAAGTTCCTGGAGGGCCAGAAATTTTGTGTGTATGTGTGTCCTAGTGACTAGTATAGTACCTTGCATATTGTAGGTGTTTTATAATTATCTGTTGAATTTAATAGCTGTTTGAGCCACTGGGAAGCAATAATTTCTTCTAATTTTCTATTGGCATATTTTGATCATTTTCAAAATCATGATGTATTCACACCCAATTTATTTTATTCTTGTCCTTCTATCTAAAAAAAGCACTACAGAGCTGTAGAAAACCTAGCAAAGGGCAACGAAAAATGACCTGGAGATTAGGGAGAAAATCTAAATTAGGGAAAAACAAAAGCTGAACACAAAGAGGACCTGAGTCTATTAAAATATTAAGGATAAAAATCAGGTGAACTCAGGATCATCTTTTATGAATAATACACCCAGGAAGCATACTGCAAAAACCGAATTGATCATTATACATAAAATCAGGTTGTTTAAGTTCACCTCCAAGCTTCTTTTTTAGGCAACTAGAGTTAAATGATTTGCCCTGGGTCACACGACTAAGTGTCTGAGGATGGATTTGAACTCATTTCCTCCTGATTCCTATTTACTATGCCACATAGCTACCCCTAACCTTAACATTGACACCAGAAGAGGCAGCTGGGCTATTGAACTGTTTGGAGAATGATTTTAGTCCATGATGTATCATCTTTTTCTGATAGCCTTTTAAATATACACACATATGTTCATATACACATACATGTAAATTTATGTCTGTATATACAAATAAAGTATGAAAATATGTATATGTATAGAATTATATAATATGAAAATACGTATATGTATAGAATTAACTAGACTTGTGATTTCATCAATGTGGTGAACTCAGGCTGTAGAATCTCCCATGACTAGTATAAATGGGCAACTTAAAGACTTAATGAGTTTTTTCTATAACACTGTAAGTGATTTATCAAGAGTCACACAGTTAGTATGTGTCAGGTGTAAAAGTTAAATTCAGGCCTTCCTGACTCCAAGGTCATCCCTTTAACCACTGTGCCACTTGGTCTCTCTCCAAAATCTTGAGGTGCTCAGGTATGAGAGCTATTGCTATTTGAGAGACCTAGGACAAATGAGCAAGTGAAAGTTGTTGGGGGAAATTGCATACTTCCAGAGAGATGTCATTTCATGTGTTTGTGGGTATCATTAAGGCCAAGTTGATGATCTTGATGTTAATGTGTAAAGCTGAGAAATTTGGGACTCTGGCCTTCATGGAAATATTTGCTTCAATTGGTAGAAGGTTAGTGATATTTTGAAAGTTTTTTTTTTAAGAGTTATAGCCAACTTCTTGAAACAAACCCAAAAGAAAAGACCAAAGCAATGATCCTAAAAGATATTTTTGTTAAATAAATAGCACTGGGAAAATAGACATGAAACAGTATTAAAATGGCTGTGATTATTACTTTCTCAGCATTCATCTGATAAACTGAGCAACACGAAGCAATGATTGCTACTTTAAAAAAAATATGAAGAGAAAATAAGCTATTCATTTAGTCAACAAAGGATAGCGTTCAACTCTTTCACAAGATAGCTAGGTACATTGCTTATCATTGAGGTGAGTGACAACAAAGCAAAGAAAATAAACGTCCCAATATTTTTTTTTTCATTCTGAGGCTGAGTCTCCAGTCTTGGTACTGGTAAGCTCTGTTGCCATGAGGTTACAATGCTCATGTTCGGCTCAGCTGTGCACAGGGAGGAATCCATAGGAGGGATGCTTTGCTCCTCTTTCTTATTTGGGTTCAGGCCTTTCTTTGCCATTCTCCTCTTTTCACAGAAGCACCTGGTCTCTCACTGATTTCAAAACTCTGAGAGAGGGCCCATTGTGGCCTCATTTTATAGTCACCATGGAGAAGAAGCAGTGGTGGGGATGAAGACAGATTCCATGCTATTCTGGTCCTGCATTCTGGGGTTGGGCTGGCTCATGGGATAGTGTCAGCTGGGAACAGGCCCTAGGAGCTGGTTAGCCCCTCATACCCAGCTTAAGAAGACAGGGAGATAATTTTTGTCTGTCATATTCTTATGGGGGATATCAAAGTTGTGCAAAAGGGATCAAGCAGTGCCAATGTGAAATTATGGTGTATCCCTTGCACTCTCTGTCTTTTGAGTCTTATAGTCCATACAAATAAATCCATTCTGTTTGCCTATTAATAGCACTGTTAGTGTTGCGCTTCTTGTGACTGTGATGTAGACACAGTATGCATTAGCCAGCTAGAAACAAACCTAAGGTGCCTCACAATTTGGGATCTCCACTGGACTCTTCTTCCTAAAAGTATTCAGTTCTCCTGTCTCCTCAGCACACTGGTGCAAAAGACCTTTAAAAGGCCAAAAAGAAAAAAAATGGAGATCAAAAAATTCAGGGCTTCATGGAGTTGTTTTGTGATTCATAATGTACAATATCACATGGGTTTGTCTTCCTGGTCCCCCATGCCAAGGGCTCATCTTCTCACCATCTGCTCAGCTCTGTTTTCTCTTCATCCATTGAGTTCTTCCCTCTTACTCCCTTTGCCAGGGGCTCACAAGTGATTGTTTTTGGAGAGATAGGCAATCAGTGCCACGGCCACTCCCACGTAGAGGCCAGTTCCAATGGTGATAGAGAGCACAGCCAGGAAGAGTGCTCGTCGGGAACTGGTGCTGGCTTGGTGGAAGTCACCCTTGGCCACAGCTTTGTTAGTCTGCAGAGTGGATAAAGAAAAACAAAAGGGAGTGGGGTGGAGAGAATAGTCATTAGCAAAGCTGAGATTTGGCAGAAGTGTAGAAGATTTTCTGTCCTTTTACACCTTGAGCTCCCATCTATTCTGCAAAGGGAAAACTTACCAATGTTGAAAAGAAAAAAAAAAATGGGATCTCCTTTGAGGGACAGTATTTGAGTTACATTCCTTTCACTTTGGGCCTTGTGTTAAAACTACCAGTAAAAAGAATTTAGGACTGTTCTTTGTGGCCTGAATGCTCACCCTCCTTCTTTATGCCCCTTAAAACCCCCACTGTCCTTTAAGACTTAGTACAATGCTATCTCTTACATGGAACTTTTTCTCCCTTTTGCCCATCCCTCAGGTGCCTTAACTTCTAAGGTAACTTTATAGCTACTTATCATATATCTTATAGATGCCTATGTTTATGCATTTGTATGTATTATGCATGTGCCTACATATTCATGTTATATGCACATACACATACATATATATATATATATAACTATGACATTGTGCTCTGGGCGAATCACTTTCTTATGTGTGTGTGTGTGTGTGTGTGTATATATATATACATATTTTTTTTTTTTTTGGTGGGACAATGAGGGTTAAGTGACTTGCCTAGGGTCTCTCCTGAATCCAGGGCCGGTGCTTTATCCACTATGTCACCTAGATGCCTGTACAATGTAATTTCTTTTCTTTTCTTATTTTTTTTTTGTTGCAGGGCAATGGCGGTTAAGTGACTTGCCCAGGGTCCCACAGCTAGTAAGTGTCAAGTGTCTGAGGCCAGATTCGAACCCAGGTACTCCTGAATCCAGGGCTGGTGCTTTATCCACTGCGCCACCTAGCTGCCCCTACAATGTAATTTCAAAAGTAAAAAAGGAGTGTGCTAATAACTGGGCAGGAGGTAATCAGTCGAATCCTCATGTAAAGGTTTCAGACATGATCATTTGATTTTATTGTGTCATATAAGGGAGGAGTAATTCCAGTAGCACTCTGATTATGCCCTAGTTAAAATTTGAAAATGATACCCCATCGAATCAAATTTGGACTCACAATTTTGTCTCCTCAAGGAGTATGGGTGTTGCTTCCCAAAGGATTTATGTGTTTACTCTAACATATGAGGCTTGACTTTCTAAATATAACTATCTACATACTGTGGACAGCAGAATCTTCTGGAATCAAAAATATGTGTATTTATAAAAAGTAGGCTTAAAAGTCAAAGAATAGCATGGTGAATAGAATGCTTTCTTTGAAGTCAGTATGGCCCATGTTCAAGTCTTGCTTCTGACACCTACTGTTGCATCACAATGAGCAAATTGGCTAAACTCTCATTGGACTGGGCAAATCTTCAAGACAGTAAGGTATGGATCAGTTGGTGATCTGCATTACTAAAATATGTTTGCATACAAAGAACTTTATATATGGACCAAAAACAATTGTTCAGCCCATTGTTCATTTCATTCCCTGTATGTTTTACCCTGGGTGGCAACCTGACTAGCCTACCTACTCATCTTGGCCTAGTTTTGTTCTTGTTATAACAAGAAAGTGACCTTCTCTCATGTCCCTTTCTGCTATAAGATTCTACAATGTTGCAGCAGCCAGGTAATTGGTTCAGTACCTGGAATATCTCAAAATACTGGTTTGTACCTAGAGTACTCCTATATGGCAGTTCTGTGAGTACTTATCACTTTAATTATAGTTCATATTTATAAATAGAATGGACTGGTAAAAAGGGATCAGTTTTCGGGGCAGCTAGGTGGCGTAGTGGATAGAGCACCAGCCTTGGATTCAGGAGGACCTGAGTTCAAATCCGGCCTCAGACACTTAACACTTACTAGCTGTGTGACCCTGGGCAAGTCACTTAACCCCAATTGCCTCACCAAAAAGAAAAAAAAAAGGGATCAGTTTTCAAAGGACAGGGGAGTTGGATACAACTGGAAAAAGACTGAACAACAACAATGATTCAAAGTAAAACTATTGAAGGCATCTTTTTTATAATGAGCAGTTATTATGAACAGCCTTTTGGATAAAACTTTGGAAGTAATATCCAGGCCATCTTTTTAGTCAACTTTGTCAAATGTCATCTGGTTGCTTGGTTCACTGCTGCTCAGTTTGCCCCACCTTTCTGTTGTTACCAAGCTAGAGTAAAAAGGGCAATAGATTTCTTTGCCAAATACCAAGCCCCAGTATTACCACCTTTCCCCCACCTTCTTCCCTTCTCTGGAAGTAATCTTCTCTGTCTCTGACCATTGAGGTTCAAAACACAAAAGAACATCTAGTGCACAGTTATACTCTACTGTATATTGTGAGCGAAATGCGAGTTGCCCAGTTAGTCCTCAAACATTTATTGATTGTTTACTTTATGCCAGGCCCCATGAAAAGAGCTGGGGATACAATGAAAGGTAAAAAATGTGGCTTCTACCCTTGAGAGCTCATATTCAAATGGTGGAATGACCATGTAACTAACTAGCTAAATACATGTGTATACATGGACATAGACACACACACACACACACACAAAGTAGATGAAAGTAAAATCAAATGGGAAAGCACTAGAACTTCGAGGAATGGGGAAAAGGCCTCTTGCAGGGATGGGCATTAAAGTTTAGTCTTGAAGGAAGTCAGGGGAACCAAGAGAAGGATATGATGGAGCAGAGCATTCCAGACATAGGAGACATCTAGTGGGAAATCTCAGCAGGAGGGAGATAGAATGTTGTGTTTGAGGAACTGCAAGTAGGCCAGGATAACTGGATTGTGGAATATATGGATGGGAGTGTGAAGTAGGAACAGCCTAGAAGGGTAGGGATGAACCAGGTTATTTGGGGTTTTACCAGAAAGAGGATTTTGTGTTGGATCATAAAGATAATAAGGAGCCCCTGGAGCTTGTTAAGTTTGGGGGTGGAGGTGGCATGGTCAGAACTGGGCTATAGCAAACTTACTTCAGCAACTGAGTGAAGGAAGGTTTGGAGTTGGAGAAACTTGAAACAATGACAAATTAGGGGGAAAGATGTAAGAGGCCAGGCAACAGATGATTAGTGCATGAAGTAGGGCTATGTCTACATGAGTGGAGAGAAGGGCACACATTGTAGTGACATTGGGATGGTAGAAATGACAAGACTTGGTAATGGGTTAGATATTGTAGTAAGGAAGAGACACATATTTATTAAGGGCCTACTATGTGCCAGGCACACTTCACATATATTAATTCATTTGAGATAATGTTATATAGATGGACTGATAGAAAGGGGATTTGAGGATGATGCCAGAGACTGTTGACCTGGCTTACTAGGAAGATGATGGTATTACCTCATTAATATTAAGCAACTCCAGAAGTAGAGAGGTTTAGGGGGGAATGTTATGAGTTTTATCATTTAGAAATACATATTATACATTTATAGCAATGGTAAATTACGCAACTAGCCTCACTTCAGTCAAAAGTACACCAGGTTAAGGCACTAAACAGCATCTGCTCTGAGGTCCAGGCAGCTAGGTGGTATAATGCCAGTCCTGGAGTCAGGAAGACTCATCTTCCTAAATTCAAATCTGGGCTCAGACACTTACTAGCTATGTGATCCTGAGTAACTCATTTAACCCTGCTTGCCTCAGTTTCCTCAAATGTAAAATGAGCTGAAAAAATAGCAAACCACTGGTAGCTCTGCCAAGAAAACTCAAAATTGAGTGGTGAAGATTTGGACATGACTTCAACAACAAAAACAAGAAGCTATGAGAAACTTGTTGTCACTCATCCTTTCTGGTGTACGTCTTTACTTGACAAAAGAAAATATTAAAAAATTAAGTAGAATAGTAAAATCCTAACACAGAAACCAATGCAGTTCCATATGCTAGTGGGTCCCTGTGGATTTGTGACCACACTCCAAGCTTTGGCGCTTTCAGTGACTGTGAAATACTGCTTTGCTGCTGGAGAATGGTAACCATGAAGGGTGTAAAACATTGTCCCAGTATGCTACCCAAAGTCATGTTTTGTAAAAGTAGCAGCAGTTGTATCCAGCTCTAAATATTAAAGCAACCAATTGGCAATGTTGAATTCTTCCATGGAGAGTACTTTCCTTCCTTAGACCTCCCAATATAATGTTTATATCTCCATCATTCATTCAACATATTCTGTTTTATATCATACTTTTATTTCTGTACTGGTTTTATCTCTCTTTACTAGACCATGAGCTCCCCGCCCCCCATCTCATTTGTTTATGCATCTGACCTAGCCCCCCTTGCATAGTTGATGTTGTTTTTGTTTTTGTTATTTGGAGTAGGTGAACTTCCCTTTACCAATGCAGAGACAGTTTCTGTTCTGTAATTTATAACAGAGAGTACCCCAGGACCCTGAAAAGAAAGTGATTTGCCCAGAGCCCAATGTCATAGTTATGTGTCACAGATTGAACTTGAGATCAGGTTTCTTTCTCTCTCTAAAAGAGGTAAGCTCCTTCAGGGAAGAGACTCTTATATTTGGGAATTTGTATCGCAACAAAATCAGGCACACAATGGGATCTTATTCAATGCTTGTTAGATGAAAATTAGATTTCTGACTCTGAGATCAGCTCTCTATACATGCATATTGATTCTCATATTTTGCCTTGGTATAAATTACTTAAAATATTTGTAGAATTCAATTGAATGATAAAATTAAGATTGTGCAATCTGTCATTTACCAACTAGTAAGCTTAAGCAAATTACATTCTGTTATTCTTATATATATATATATAGACAATCTTGAAATCGGCAGAGATACCTAACTGGACAAGGCTGAAGTAGGCCCAAGACAAGGCACAAACATTTTTTTGGTGATGAGATCACCTCTGCTCTATGAACTTAAAAAGGGATTATTAGCGAGATCTGGCTATGAAATATTTATGTGCAATTGATTATTAGAGGTGATTTGGCTTATCATGATAGCTAGGCAAATATTCCCTTCATTTATCACTCTAACTGATGGCCTTCTCTAGAAGCTGTATGCTCACCTAATACGGAAATCTTATCGATTGGTTCTTAAGTTAAAAATATAAATATAAAAAAATGAAAAGTTTCAGTAGTCCCTTAGTAAGTGTCAACCAAGCATTTGTTCTTTTAAAAAGATATGTTTTATTGGTGCTTTTTGTCTTTATCTCAGTTATAGGCTCATATGATCATGCATTTAGAGCTCAAAGACACTGCAGAGACCATTTAGCCAAGTTCTTTCAATTACAGATGAAGAAATTAAAGCCCAGAGAAATTAAGTGATTTGCTAAGATCCCACAGATAAGTGTGAGAAGTAGAATTCAACCCTAGTCCCTCTGATTCCAAAGCCAGAGCTCTCTCTGATGCCCACTTTGCCTCCATATTGAACCCTTCCTGTGGTAAAGAAAAACACTTATTGGTGCAGCTTGGTGGCATAGTGGATAGAGTACTGGCCCTAAGCTCAAATCCATCTTCAGACACTTGACACTGACTAGCTGTGTGGCCCTGGGAAAGTCACTTAACCCCGATTGCCCCCCCCCAAAAGAAAACCACTTATTCAAAAATATCTTATAAGGAGACTGTGTCTAACAATGTGTATATTCTGTCACTGTGTTACATTCTTCTCAGCTATGAGGGAGGAGGTATGTTTCATTATCTTTTTTTTCCCAGAACCGTACCTGGTTTTCTATTACTCTGAATTCAATTTCCTTTTAGTAGCATTTTCATTTACACTAATGTAGTCATTATGTATATATTGTTCTCTTCATCCTACTCCTTTTGTTTAGTATCAGTGAATGCAGATTGTTCCATATTTCTCAGAAATCCTCATATTTATGATTTCTTATCTATGCAGTAATATTGTATTGCATTCATATATTATAGTTTTTAAACCATTTCCCAAATAATGGGCATCTTCTTTATTTCCATTTCCTTGGTATCATAATATAGTGCTATGCCTATTTTGGAATATATATAAAATATATGCATATGTATATATGTGTGCGTGTTTACATACGCACACAACACATGTGCATTTATACAATACATGTATGTGCGTATACATACATAATATGTAATAGAGTAGCACATGTATGCATGTGTACACATGTATGGATATAAATAAAATACATGTGTTTATACACACATACACATATGCACTTGTTTCTGTTTGGGGCTCAGCAGTGATACTAGTAACAAACAAGTTTCCAAAATTGATTTCTAGGAACCTCAAGGTTAAAGCTGTCATATTTTATGTATAATCTCTATCATTTCACAGTTTGCTAAGCATATCTAGGAATTGTGGAGCACTTTGTGGTTTTCAAATAAAATGTGCTGTTTATTGCAAAGGTCAGACTGTCTTACAGCTGAAGAAATCAAAGTGCTGTGAGATGTAGGTGCTATGTAAATGCCCCCTTTAAAGAATTTTTCGGAGTGCTTCTGGGCCAAGGCATCTGCAAAATCCTTTAAAGCCAAGTCATTTTGTGGATCAGAACACTCATAAGACCATTTATTTAGAATCGGAAGAATCTTAGAGGCAGTCTAGTCTAACCCCTTCATTTTACAGATGAAGAAAGTAGGGTCCAGAGAGGTTTACATGCTTAAGTTCATAGTCAAGTGAGAGGCCAGAAATTTGACTCCAGATACTCCAACTCCAGAGCCAGCATCCTTTCCATTGTACCATACTGTTCCTCCTAAAAGATCTACTTTTCCGGCTACCTCTGAGATCTCAATGCAGCCTTATCTCTGATTTCAGAAACTCGTGTCTCTATGAAAATCTAATTTTAAGCCAAATCATACTGTACTAAAATAACACAGGATTGAGAAACATAATTTACATATTGACATTGCTTATTCTGCTGCAAATATTCAGATGAGAGGTCAGTCAGGTCAGTCAATAAACAAGCCAGGGAGGCATGCCAATATCCAGCATTTGGGCAGAATTAATTTAAAAGATGCCGGCAGTGCTATTTGCCAGGCGAAGGCAGCCTACCATCTTCATTTTCACCTTTAACTGATATGAGAAACTTTCAACAAAGTAATAGCTACCAAAATACCACCACTTCCTATAGCATCAAGGACATAATAATGAAATTGAACTTAGCTATTACCAAATGTTATATTATTGTTGAAATAAAACAGGAGGTGAAGAATATGTGCTAGATGGAAATGATCACCTGTGCATTGAGTAGTACTGTGGCCTTGGCAGGCCCTAGATGAACATCCTTAAAGAATGAACAAATAGTGCCATAAATATGTTCACATGGAGCTGATTTCTAAAGAAAAGGAAGCTTAAAATTTGGTTAAAAGGGTTTTTTTTGCAACAGGAAGACTTTTATATAAATAATCTTCCTATTTCAATAGAGACAAATGTTTTGAAGAATATGAATCATTTTTTATAAGAGAGGATATATCCTTGTTACAATTAGGCCCTTAAATTTCTATTCATTTGCTACCTTAAATATGCCTAGATGTATGAGAACCAGTAGATTGGAAGGTTGGAATCTTATATCTTTGCCACTGATGATGTAGCCTATTACTCCATGCTCAAAAAAAGTCAACCAACACGTGGTTATTTTGGGTGAAAGTAGGTCTGGAAAAACACAATATATAAACTTTCTAACTCACTGTCTAACTCCTTTGAGGTTAAAAGGGTAAGTAAGTATTACAGAAAACACAATTCTGGGCTCTGGCTCTGGCCCTGTATTAAAGGTGCTCTTCCATCCAATGACACTGGCCTTTGTTTCTGTTCCTTCAAAAAGATATTCAATCTCTCAGCTTCCAGTTTTTCTCTGACTGTCCTCCATTATTTGGAATACCTTCCCTCCTCATCTCTACCTACTGCCTTTTCTGGCTTCTTTCAAGACCCAGATAAAATTGCATCTTCTATGGAAACCTAACCCTCTTAATTTCCATTATTTCTTATTTATCCTGTATATAGCTTGTTTGTATATACAAATGTGTATGACATATGTATTATATATTACATATATTACACACACACATATATATGTATGTGTGCATATATGTATATGTATATATATATATATATAAAGAGAGAGACAGAGACAGAGACAGACAGAGAGTAATATATGTGCATGCCTATATGCATGTGCTTATTGTCTTTCCCATTTGAGTATGAGATTCTTGAGGGCAGGGACTATCTTTTAACTCTTTTTGTATCCCCAGCACTTAGTTCTGTGGTTGGCACATAGTAGGTGCTTAATAAATGTTTATTATATTGACTGACAAATGGAAGGAATCTTATTAATGGAATAATCATTTTGTTCTACCCCCAAAACATAAAATAAATGACATGGTAAACAAGCTATTTGTCAGCAATCTATTTCAATTCATTCATTTCACCAAACCCCAATGTTCCACAGCTCCAAGTTAATTTTCTTCTTGGTGATTTTGTTCACATTGCATAGAGTAAACATGTTCCTTTTGAGACCTAAACCATTTCAATACCCTTTTTGGAATTCAAAGGCAACAATGGAGAGATTTTCATCCTAGCATGCTACACAGAAATGATTAGATGATTTGCCAAGCAAAGAGACATATGTCCTCAGAAGTCTGGTGATTTGAATGGATAGATTGCTTGTCTGATGGATTTTCAGATGATAAGAAACTAACATATTGGATAACAGAATCAAAATTCCAAAAGATTGCAACCATATAGAACATTTGAGCTCAATTGAATTAGGTAGAATTTATTATGGAGAAGTGAAAAGTCACAAGTTCAAGTCACACATTTAGAATTTTTGTCTTAAAAAAACGAGGAATTTAGTGATTTGAAGACTCCATCTGAGTCAAGACTATAATAAGGCAGCCAAAAATCCTAATGTTATCCTCACCAACTGCCAACTAACTTCCACCCACAAGGTAGACAAACCAGCCTAGTCAACACAGCATAAGAAATAAGAGAAATAGGAGGCAACACTGGGGAGGCAAATTAGATCACTATGACCACTTCCCCCTCAGACCTGGCTGGACACAGCCTGGGATCCTGACCCCAAGAACCTTGGGCATAGCAATATCCCCTTTTCCTCCTCCCCAGAACACTAGCCCTGCTTCCAGCCCAGTCTCCTTTGCTATCATCCAGGGAAACAACCCTTGTAGAGATGTGATCTGGTGACTATTTCTGTAGGTACTGTAGTCTTCACATCCTCAGTGATGCCACCTACTGAAGCCTGGGAAAAGAAAGTTCTTGATACCCAAATCCTTAGCACTGTCAAATGATTTGACCTAAGTACATCTGTAGTTTTATCAGTAAAAATAACATTAAAGAACATCATGCATTGCTATCTACTTTGCCTTCACACCCAAAGGGCCCTGGAGTCCTTTGACCTGAAACCTTATATATATGTTGTCCCTTCTTTAAAATGTGAGCACTTTGACAACAGAAACTTACTGGCTTTTCTATTTATGACCCTAGTATTCAGCACACAGAGAATACTCAATAAATGCCATTTCATTCACTCATTTATCCATTAATTTGTTTGGGCATTGTTCCCAGGACCACTGAGGTAATTGTTCTGCTGTACTCTGCTCTGATTAGAACACATCTGGAACATTCAGTTCTGGGTGTCACACCATCACAAAGGATACTGAGAAGGAAAAGAATATCCAGATGAGGGCTGCCAACATAGCAAAGAAGCTCAGGTCCATGCCATCTGAGGATGGTGGGAAAGAACTGAGGATTTTTTGTCCCAAGAACAAAGACTTGGGTAAGAATATAATAACTGTTTTCAAAGTATTTAAAGGACTGTGACAAGAAAGTGGGATTCAAATGATTTTTTTCTTGGTCCCAGAGGGATAATGGGTGCAAATTACAGAGAGGCAAATTTTGTTTCTGTGGAAGGAAAAACATTCTAACAATTGGATACTTATCTATCACGGACTCAAGACATTTCATCACCATGGGTGAGCTCTTTTGGACACTTTCCAGCTTGTCAATGTCCTTTCTAAAATGTGGTGTCAAGAAATGAGTCCAATTCTTCAAATGTGGCCTCACCAATTCAGAATATAGCAGGACTACCTACTTTATTTATGGAAGCCATGTTTTGATGAATTCATATAAATATTAACATTTTGGGGAGGGCTGCCAAATAGATACATACATAGGTATGCATGAACATATAAGCTATGTGTATGCAAACAGATTCATGTGTATGCATGCACATATGCATGCATCTACACACAGTGAAGCATGTAGAGCTGTTCACTAAAATTCCCAGGATTGTTTGTTTGTTTAAAATTGCTGTCTAACCAGGTCTCTACTATTTTGCACTTAATATGATGATGTTTCGAACTCACTGTAAGGCTTTACATTTATTACTATTAAAATCCTTCTTACGGCAGCTAGGAGGTACAATGAACAAAGAACTGCCCAGTAGTCAGGAAGACCTGACTTCAAATGGCCTCAGAAACATATTGGCTACATGATCCTTGCCAAATAATTTAATCTCTGCCTCAGTTTTCTCAATGTAAAATGGGAATATAATAGCACCTATCTCCCAGGGTTGTTGTGAGGATCAAATGAGATAATAATTATAAAGTGCTTATTAAAACAGTGCCTGGCACAATGTAAATGCTATGTAACCATGAGTTATCATTATTATTATCAGACTTGGCCTGAATTAAAGACTATCAGGATGTGTTCGCATTGGATCCTAGAGGCAATAGGAAGCCATCATAGTTTATTGAATGGGGCGATGGCATGATTGGACTCGTACTTCAGGAAAATCACATTAGTGGCTGAATTTGCAAATTATCCTCTCTCTCTCCCTCTTTCTGTTTTTCTCTGTCTCTGTCTCTCTCTGAAAATTTAGATAACAATTGCCCTTTTCCAGGCTTGTAGTAAGTCTTCTGTTCTATATGATTTTGCAAATATCACTGACAGTGACTGAGCAATTACATGCCACTTCTTTCAAGACTGGAAGATACAATTACTTTGAACCAGGTGACCTTAGCAGCTAATTGTTGCCTTGTTATCTTTTTGCTTGGGTTAGGATTCAGCTTGTTTCTAAGGTTCTCCCAGATAAAGAAAGTTTCCTAACTTCTTATTTCTTTACATTTCCCCTATCTGAGTTCCTCTTTTCCCTTTGAATCAGCACAAAGTATCTGAATATTACCACTGTTGGGACTTTTTAAGTCCCTGAACCCCAAATTATAAAACATCAATACTATCAGTAGGTGAACAAGTCATAATGAGGGAGCAGTCCTCTTTCCATGGTATCCATTCCATCTAGCAACAAGGTCCCAGAATATTCCTCAGGACAGGAAGCAGGGCCCCAGAATACCTATGCTGAAAACAGCTGAGCAGGGCTCCTTCCATCACTTCTGAAGGAATTCCTCAATATCTGAATTAGCCTGTGTATTCTTGCAATAATACTTTCTTTTTTACTAACTGTTAGTTTGGTAGTTTTTTCCCGCCCCCCACCCCCCAGGGTCTTGGAATTCATTTATGCTTTTACAGCTGGTTGAAGGGCCACCCTCAGAGAATGTAGTATAAATTATTCAATCTGAGCAGGCCTTACCTCAAAAGAGCTGAGACTGGAGGTGAAGTACAACTTATGTTGCCCCCTATCTATTGCTTTCCATCAGTGATAAAGCCCTTTATCTTTTATCACCTACCCAGAGAACTCTTGATAATGCTTGTTCATTATAATGGTTATTTCCTTTAAATGCCTGTCTCCTTCTTTTGTAAAAAAAAACAGGATTTCAGTTTTGCCTAAGAATAGCTTATTTCATAGGCAAGTTACAGGTTAAATGAAAAAGTATGAAGATTTGCTTCTCAGGCTATCAATTCTTAGAAGTTTTTACTTTCAACAACTGATATCTTGTTTTCAGGTCTGTTGCATTCTTGAATAATTTTATGGTGTCTGCCTTCTTTAAAGCCCTAAAAAGTTTATGATCTCCTGCTGGTTTTTTTTCTTTGTAATCTCATTTCTAATAAATAGGAAAGAGTTATTGATATTTATCATATTAAAGCTTTCCAGTTTGTGAGGAATAGATCTTCACTCAAAATGTGACTTCCAATTTCTTAGGAAAACTCTTAAGGCTAGGAAGGGGGTATTATTCGCTAGTAGTTCTCATTTAATTTAAAGGAAAGGTGGGCTTTGGGACTATGCGGTCAGAGTCTACCTAGATTATCTATGCCTTGTTTTCATTAGTGGCTGTCATTCTTAGTCAATAATTATAATGATTAATAATAATGACAATAATTATAGTAATGATAGCTAAAATTTAGATAGTTGTAGCACCCCCTCTGGGCTTCCCTTCAACTCACTCTTACACATTTATATTGAGTCTCCCAAACATTGTCTACTACACCTTAAGTCAATATACTTTATGGTCTACACTCCTAAATATACAGTTCATAAGCCTCTATTGGTATGCTTTCTCTTAGTATTCATATATATATATATATATATATATATATATATATATATACACACACACACACACACACACACACACACACATATATGTATATATAGATAACAGATGACAGATGTATATATGTATAGATAGATGACAGATAGATACATACACACATACATACATATATACATACATCCATACATCCATACATCCTAACTGAATGGACAAGATGAGGCCAAATGTTTTATATAAATCCCTTGAGAGGAATCTTTCATTTTTTATATTTATATTCTCAACCCCTAGCACATTCTGACACTTGTTAAGGCATGTAATAAATATTTGTTGATTAATTGTCTAAAAGCTAGTCATTTAGCTATATCAATATGAAACTGTGGGAGGGCAGAACGTGGCCTTTAAACAATATCAAACAAGCCAAGTTACTCTTCAGGCCAGTACTCTTCACTGCATATCATTTTTCATTCTCAACCTCAAAAAAGTGATGGTTCCTAGAAGATATTTTGATTATTTTTCTAAGCTATTTTCTTCCTTCTCTTTTATAAAACAGACTAAACTTCAGTGGAAGAGGGATTAAAGGGGACCCTCGTTTATTCCCCTTTCCATTCTGTTCCTAGGGGACAGCTTAGCTCTATAGCTACAGTGATTGGCTCTCTGGAAATACTGAGAGAGAATGTTTATCATACTGTTTGTTTATTGCAAATACCCAATAGAGTCCAGATTACCTGTCTCTGTTTGTGCAGGGAATATTAGACATTATTATTAGACCAATGGAAGCAAACTTAATGGATTTATCTGTGAATATGCCTCTTTACCATGGAAGTATAAACAGATGGCAATCCCACAGATGAGTTGTAAAAGAAGGGCTAATGGTACTTCATTAGGAGTCAAAACTGTTCATTCTAAGCCAGGGTTTGCTCTCTGAATGCTAACTGTCTGAACTGAGAGCTGCTTTTCTCCAAAAGTTGTCCCCATTGATCAAAAACACAAAAATTGACAAGCATTTGCTGCTTTAGCTAGAAGAAAGAAAATGTGGTTCAAGAACTAAAACAAAATGTGGCCCCCCAAAAATCTAAAAACAAAACAAAACAAAACAAAATGTGAACTGCTTTCTGCCTTGAAATCATGCTTGCATTAATTACAGAACTGAACCCCTTTTGCACAATGCAGGATTCACATGAAGTGAAATTTATTAACTCTGAGGAGGGATTTATACTTGAAACACACTCCACTGTCGAAGCCCCTTTTGGCTTGAGAGCTCTGTACTGTGTTCTTGGACCCTCTTATCACTGCCTCTTTGCCAACAGCCATGATAAAGACAACTCACTTAGAACTATTTGCTATTTTAGAAAGGAAAAAGTAAAGAGGAAGTTTGAATTTTGAGAGACACAAAAATCAAGAAAAAGCATGGATTGCATACTTGAAATGAAAACACAAATAAAAGATGAATTCAAAATTATGGTCTATGATGTCTAATAAAAAGATAGACTAGAAAGGATAGACTAGATTTCTTATTTTTAATAATAATAAACGTTTTTATTTAACGTTTTGAGTTCCAAATTTTATCCTTCCTTCCCTCCCTCACCTCCCCTCTCCCTGAGGTGGTAAGTAATCAGATATAGATTATACATGTGCAATTATTTAAAACAATCCCATATTAGTCATTTTGTATATTAAAAAATTTGAATAAAAGAAAAAATGAAAGTGAAAACTAGCATGCTTTAGTCTGTGTTCAATCAATATCAGTTCTTTTTTTGGAGGTGGTTAGGATGCTTCATCATCAGTCATTTGGATTGTCTTGCATCATTGTACTGTTGAGAATAGTTAAGGCATTCATAGTATTTCATTAAACAATATTGCTGTCATTGTGTGCAATGTTCTCCTGGTTCTGCTCACTTCACTATACATCAGTTCATACAAGTCTTTCCAGGACTTTCTGAACTCATCCTGCTTGTCATTTCTTATAGCAAAATAATATTCAATCACAATCACATACCACAGCTTATTCATCCATTCCCCAATTGATAGGCATTCCTTTGATTTTAAATTGGATTTCTAATCAAAGGACTTGGGTTCCAATCATTCCTATATAATTTACTCTGTGTGAAATATATGAGTAAGTCACTTAACTTCTCTGGGACTGGTTTTTCACCCGCATAATGAAGGGGTTGCCTGGAGTTCTTGACCTCAGGTCTGTGAAATTGTTAAAAAAAATCGATAAATGTATTTAAATATAATTAATTTCCTTCATAACCCCATGTATTTTATTTTACACATTTAAAAACATTATTCTGAGAAGGAACATATAGGTTTCACCTAACTTTCAAAGGGGTGCATGACACAAAAGAGGTTAAGAACC
The DNA here is from genome assembly GCF_019393635.1 of Dromiciops gliroides. Classification (NCBI taxonomy): domain Eukaryota; kingdom Metazoa; phylum Chordata; class Mammalia; order Microbiotheria; family Microbiotheriidae; genus Dromiciops; species Dromiciops gliroides. The sequence continues at coordinate 552,650,168 of NC_057862.1, forward strand.
TCTGCCAAATGATTCTCATGGCTTGATACATAGAGTTCTATAATCCTAAGAAGTGTTGGTATCATCAAGGAAGAAAAAGGAAATGTTACACAATCAGATCCCTGCGGTAGATTGTAAGCCCCTATTGGACAGGAACTGTTTTGTTTTTATCTTTGTACATATGACAAGCTGGCACAATTCTTTGAACACAGTGCATGCTTAATAAATACTTGTTGAATTAATGTTAAATTCTACGAATTCATCAAAAAATGTCTTAATCATCTACTGTGTATGAAACATTGTGTTAACCTGGAATATGTAAAGGAACTATGATTCAGTCAACGGGGAGAGCTTCCAGAGTGGGGACTCTCCCTCCACAAGGGTAGATTGCACTTTGTATATAATTTAGTAGAAGGGTTTTAAGGAGTTACCTTAAGTAAGAAGTGGTTAAGTGATTTGTTTATGGTAATACAGCAAGTAAGCCTTAGAGGCAGGATTTGAACCTAGATTTTGCAGATTTCAAGCTTAGCACTATATCCATTATTCCATGAGGCTTTTTGAGTTTTTTAAATTATTTTTTGGATAATAAAAAATGAGGTTCAGAGAGATTAACTATAATGTCAAATATGTAGCTAATGGAAATGCTGCTAATTGTTGGGAAAAAGCTTTTTTTAGTTCTTAATCTTACGCTCTTTCCACTGCGAGAAATATAAAGGTTAGCTAAAATGGAGTCAGGTTCATGTCTGAGTTCAGCCAGGTTCACGTCCCCAGGTCCATATGCTATTAGCAGAACTTTAAAAGCCTGTAATCTACGGGGCATCAGATTTATATGAAACACACATAAATCATTTTAGTTGTGATCTTAAACTCTTTCCTTAATATTTGAGTTGAAATAACTATGTTCACATTCCTTCCTACAAAGATATGGAAAGAAATTGAATGTCATTGAAAAGTTGAAATAAAACAATAACATCAAGGGTTAGATTAAAAGGACAAACTTCCTTTAGCACCACAGTACTACTGAACTGAAAAATCAAATAAATGGAAATTGGGCTACCCAAACAAAAGTACCTTGGCTGAACCAATAACCAATAGTTTTATAACGATATTGGGTATATAAAGCACACATTTTAGGCATTCATTATGCATCTAATTTTGGCTACTTAGGTTATGGTGATTATTAAGGCAAACAAACCAATTCTCCAACTCCATTTTATAGAACACAAGAGAATGCTTTTTAAGATAGCATTTTAAAAGCTTCATTTTGCTCATGTTTACATAACAAGAAATAGCTAGTTTACAGAGGAAAAAGTGAAATTTACCTAGAGTTAGGTCTTAATTTTTAAACTTTATGCATTAACACCAATATTTTGTTATTTAAACCTGTTCTGGTCAAGTGATCATTTTGGAGAAAATATTTAGTCACCAGGAGTGGCTGAAAGGAATAATAAATTAGCCAAAGGAGTAATAAGCCAGGGTGGTTTGTTGTTCCATTGAAAAATAACCAAAGTAGTCAATTATCCTGGCCATCCTTCCTTTCCTCGATTGGACCAAGACTTATTTGAGTGTCAGAATTGGATTTCCTAACTTTTAACTAGTACCCTGTGACTTCCTCCATTACTGATGCCAGTGTGATTCCTTGCATATCCTCCATATTAATAACTCCACTTCAACACTGGCCAGTGAAATTAATTTTTCTCTTTGCCAATCCTATCTTCTTCTCAATGTAGGTATTCTGCCTTCTAAACTCTTACCCTGTGGAACAAATTGTTCCAACTGCCATTTTACCATCAGCATCATTATAAGTGGCCAAATGCAGAACAGAGATAACAAATGAGAGATTGCAGGGGGTGGGGAGAGTTGAGTGTTTCAAATCACATAAATAATATCTTGAAGGAACTTGAGCCATCATCCAATTCAACTAATGAAGATAATGTTCAGAGAGATTGAGTTGCCATATATCTAGTTAATGGAAAGATTGTTATTGAAAAACATTTTCTGACTTTCAATGCAAGCCATGTTCTATCTGCTAAAATCATAAATGGCAACTCCACCTCTGCTGTTCATTGAGGAAGTTTCCTCCTAAAACTCTTCTTATTCTTCTAAGTTTGGCAGGACTGTTGGCTCCTCCAAACCTTCTCTAAGAGAACCACAATGGGGCTGGAGAATAAATGTCTACAGAAAAAAAAATAGCCACTCTTCCCTCTAATCCATATTGTGCATCCCTTAAAGACAAGTTAGGTGGCATATTGAATAGAATATTGGATTTAGGCTGACTCCAAGCATTGCCTCAGGCACTAGCTATATGACCCTGAGGAAGTCCCTTAAACTTTTTGAGACCAAATTTTCTCATCTGTAAAATGGGGATAATAATCGTTATCTATGTTACAGAGTTTTTATGAGGGTGAAATGAGATAACATATGAAATATTACTATTTACTACAAACAATTATCTATTCAATCCTTACTATGTTCAAAGCACTGTGAGAAGCACAGGGGAGATGCATAGAAAAGTGAATACTATCTCTCATCTCAAGGAACTGATCTTCTAATGGGCTTAGACAACATGTATATGAAGTTTCAGTGGCAAATCAGCACACTGATGAATGGAAAGGTACTATGGTCCTTCAGTGCTGAAGCAAAGCTTATGGCAATATATTTTCTTTAGTGTCATTCCAACTGATAAAATAATATCTGTTTCTGATGGTGAATTATGTGAGAGTCCCAATGACTTTGGTACTGAGAACTTTCTTTTTGGTATTTTCAGTAGCTTTGGTTGTTGAAGAGGCAGCGGCTTCAACACCTAGAAAGAAGTTGCTAGGTCACATCTCCAAACATGTTGCTTTCTGGGATGATGGCATCAGGGACTGAACAAGAAGCAGGACCAATGGTAGGTGTTGGGGATATTGTTGATGGTGAGGGAGATGGATCCCTTTTCCCCAGGTACTGCTCCCCTCAGTGATGACTTCAGCAGTATTCATATTACCAGGATTCTTGGATTAAGGATGCTGGGATGCCTTCATTGAAGTCTAAGGGTAGATTGTGGATAAGATCATAGTGGTGGGTTGAGTTGCTTGATACATGATAACTGTCACTTCTCTTTGCTGCTTCAGGTAGGTTGACTTGTCTGCCCTAAGAATGACAGTTGGTTGGCCATTTGTGGGGATCACCATCCTCCTCTTCATAGTAGTTGGTTCCCCAGTTGATAGCTAGGGTAGAAGTAAGACCTGTGGTCTGCAGTGGGTGGAGAGTATCATTGCCAGGATTTGATTTGATTTGATTTTACAGGACAATAAGGGTTAAGTGACTTGCCCAGGGTCACACAGCTAATAAGTGTCAAGTGTCTGAGGCTGGATTTGAACTCAGGTACTCCTGAATCCAGGGCTGGTGCTTTATCTACTGCACCACCTAGCTATCTCCAGATTATTTTTCTTAAAGAAAAATGTACTTATTCCACTCTCCTGCTCAGAAATCTTCAATAGCTCCCTATTAATTATAGAAGAAAAATAGACTCCTTAAGTTGGAATTCTAAGGCCTATACAATTTGGTTCTTACTTCTCCTTCTTTTCTCTTCCCTTTCTAGAGGTGCAATACCTTCTACAATTAATCATTTTCTGCACAGTGACTATAATTTCCATTCCATTCAACCCTTTGATTAAGTATTCACTCAATATCCACTTAATTGAATATCCACTGCAATAAAGATAATTATTTATCAAAATGAGAGAAATAAAGCTTCATAAGATTAAAATCTCTGCCCCCAAGGAGTTTACAGTCTAACTAGAACTTCAATTTAATCTGAATAAATGGGCGCCATTTCCCAGAAAATGGTTATGATATTATACATCAGCTGCCTAAAAGACTGCTCACTTCAATAATGCTTTTTCATCTATACCGATGGATATAGCATGGTTAACAGTATCTTTCATAACTGGCTTCTCACTTTACCAGTGTGATAACATAACACAGGTTGGAACTCTTGCTTAGAAAGAAGAAAACTTAATGGTGCTTCCAAGGAACCCTGCTTTCCTCAGTTTGAAGACACATAAAAACCACAGCATTTAAAAACAGAACTAGTAATGCCTGTTTTCTTTCCTATTTCCTAGCTTTATTTTGGTCTTTTCCCATGTTCAAACATCCTGGCAATGAAACCAGGGACACAGATGTTCTTTATCAACCTTGAATCCTGCGTTAGCACATCCCTCTGCTGCCTCATCAAATAGTGTCAGTAATTATCTTCTCTCTTGCTATCATTAGAATGTTCAAATCTCATCATTAGTACTTGATGACACAAGGAACAGTCTAGGCCTGGGGGACATTTTTCATTCATGTTTCAGAAACCAATTGTAATCATTCGGCTATTTAGTCCTATCTGTTTTTGAACCTTGAGGACCATGACTAAGCCAGATCATCTGTTCTGACTCTTTCCTCAGAAGGCCTGGTAAATTTGTCTTTGGACTTTAATTATTTCCAGAAGATTCTCCCCTGGACTCAAAAGAGTTATTTTTCTGAAATAGAGAGGCTGCTGAGTTTGGACAATTACCTTCCCCTGCCTCAAATACTCCTTTCTGGGAGTCAGCTGGTGCTAATTACAAAAGTATCACAAACACTCATACAGTCATATCTAGGATAAGGATCCCCAAAATTCATATCTATGGGGTAGACCAGATACAAGGTATTCACCATATGACAGAGACCAATGTATAAGGCCACAGTTCATGCTTAAGGAAAAACAAGACTATCAGTTCCAAATTGCATGTCCTTGGCAATTTAAAGCAGAACAAAATAAAACACTTTGTCCTTGAGAAGACCTCTTCTTAATGGAAACATTTAGGAGTGAATGTATCTTTGGTAGTCTCCAAATGTACCAGGAAACTTGTGGCCAAGATTTCACTTAGGTTACATATGTCAAAATCATCACTTGCCACAATGTCTATTTTCTTTTGAAAACTACTCGCCCACCTAGGGGGACAGTACAGTTTTGTTCTCCAGAAATAGGGACTTGGCTCTGGGGAAATCTACGAAGTGGCTCAGTTTTCGTTCTGAGATTCATTGTGCTTTGAGACAAGACCTTCTGTAATACCTTTAATAAGAAGCACCAAAGGACTTGGAGTGGCCCAGTGTATACATATCCCTACTTTAACTCTGGAGGAAAAGAAATGAATGTCTGCAACCGAGGGTGAAAGGTGCCCCTGATATTGCCATGCTGGCTGCCCAACTTACTTCTAAAGTACTTGAAGACAGGATAGTGGCTAGGTCTATTTTTGAAAGTATAAAGACTTTTCTGCTTCAACTGACTTTGCACAGATCTTTAGTATATTCCTTGTACATAATGCCTGGCATGTTTATTAAGTGTTTGTAATGTTTAATAAAAGCTTGTTGAGTTGAATTGGTGAATTGTCTTTCATGTCATCACTCACTGCCATGTCAGGTGCCATGGAAAATGGCATCCTTCTGCTGCACTGTTTGGTCCCTAGAGTAATTTTGTACCCACCTCTCCTTGTTGGTTGGGGGATACTTTCTATTCTGAAATAC